>NC_141022.1:550000-555000 GCF_052040795.2 Danio rerio
AGAAGCGCACAGCCGGTGTGTGACGGACCAGTGCAGCGCATCTCACACACACACACACACACACACACACACACACACACACACACACACACACACACACACACACACACACACACACACACACACACACACACTCATACATGAACACACGCATACACAAACACAAACACACACACACACACACACACACATACACATACACACACACACACACACACACACACACACACACACACACACACACACACACACAGTGTGATATGAGATCTGCTTTATTGATTGGTCTTTAATGCTGGTGAATGTTCAGGAATGATCAGAAGGTAACAGTAAAGCACAGACCGACTGTAAACACACACTGATGGAGCTCAAAGGCACAGGAGAAGCTTCCAGAACACACACACACACACACACACACGTTTCCAGTTGTGTCCGTCTGAGATGAGCGAGATCTTCATTCTTCAGACTCATGAGGAGCTAAAGCCACTGGAAGAGTGTCAGCACAGCGGCCCGAGAAATGAAACCTGCAGACAAACACAGCACACATCATCATCATCATCATCATCATCATCATCACCTTCATCATCATCACCTTCATCATCATCATCATTATCATCAGTACAGCAGAGGTGTCACATTACTGCTGGATACTGTTAAACTCAACCCTTCAGATTCATTCATTCACATCACATTAAAGAGACCTATTCTCACCCTTTGACCTGTCTGCAGAGTGTGTGTGTGTGTGTGTGTGTGTGTGTGTGTTTGAGCTGAGAATACACACAGATAATGTTCTCCAGCTCTCTGAAACTGACCCTTTCAGGCTCTGATCCTAATCGTGGTGTTTTGGTGACTGTTGCTTTAAATGTAAATGAGATTGCGCTCTTTTCAGAAGAGGGCGGAGCTACAGACACCTTGATCTGATGGAGTATTGGGGTTCAGATGCAGACATGTGGCTTCAATAATCCCCCTTAAGTGACTTTAAGAGGCATACAGTAGCTCCTCCCCCTTTTTAAAAATCACATCCCAAAGCTGCTCTATTGGATTGAGCTCTGGTGACTGTGGAGGCCATTTGAGTACAGTGAACTCATCGTCATGTTCACCAGTCTGAGATGATTGAGCTTTATGACATGCTGCGTTATCCTGCTGGAAGTAGCCATCAGAAGATGGAGACACTGTGCTCATAAAGGGATGGACATGGTCAGCAGCAATACTCAGGTAGGCTGTGGCGTTGATGCTCAATTGGTACTAATGGACCCAAAGAAAATCTCCCCCACACCATTACACCACCACCACCAGCCTGAACCGCTGACACAAGGCAGGATGATCCATGCTTTCATGCTGTCGGAGCCGAGCATCTGAATGTGTCAGCAGAAATGGAGACTCATCAGAGCAGCAACGTTTCTCCAATCTTCTATTGTCCAGTTTTGGTGAGTCTGTGTGAATTGTAGCCTCAGTTTCCTGTTCTTAGCTGACAGGAGCGGCACCCGGTGTGCTCTTCTGCTGCTGTAGCCCATCCGCCTCAAGGTTGGCCGTGTTGTGTGTTCAGAGATGCTCTTCTGCAGAGCTCGGTTGTAACGAGTGCTTATTTGAGTTACTGTTGCTGGAACCAGTCTGGCCATTCTCCTCTGACCTCTGGCCTCATTAACAAGGCATTTGCGCACACAGAACTGCCGCTCACTGGATATTTCCTCTTTGTCGGAGCATTCTCTGTAAACCCTAGAGATGGTTGTGCGTGAAAATCCCAGTAGATCAGCAGTTTCTGAAATACTCAGAGCAGCCCGTCTGGCAGCAACAACCATGCCACGATCAAAGTCTCTTAAATCCCCTTTCTTCCCCATTCTGATGCTCGGTGTGAACTGCAGCAGATCCTCTGGACCATGTCTACATGCCTAAATGCAGTGAGCTGCTGCCCTGTGATTGGCTGATTAGACATCTGTGTTAATGATAGGTGTACCTAATAAAGTGGCCGGTTAGTGTAGATCTGAGGACTAACATATTAACTTTATTTAAACTTCACAGGGACTTGATAAGATCTTCTTTTGAGCTCAGCAGGACCAAAAAAAAACACTCAGACTGGTATGAAGCAAGTAAATGAGGACAGCATTGTGTTCTGAGTGAACTACCCCTTTACTTCTGACGGAGTGATGTGTGATGAGCTGACCTGTATCGGGGTGTGTTCACTGTGGGTCGAGTGTTGAATTCGGCCACTGGAACGCCACGTGATGCCACTTGAGGACCAAACATGGCCGCCGGATACACCACCGCTGCAGTGCCCACCTGCAAACACACACACACACACACACACACACACACACACACACACACACACACACACACACACACTGAATTTATTTCATGATGTCACAGACGGCTGCTTCTCACTCAGGGCTGCTGTTTATGCTAATGAGGGAGAGATGGGCACTAGTGGGCGGGGCTTTCCCCCTCTGATGACACGTACAAAGAGAGAATGCCAATCACAGAGTTTCATTCAGTCTGATTATAAACAAGCACAACTCATTACTGTGGACCAGCACAGGCTGCTGGAGATCTCCACACACTGGCTAACGCTAGTTTTGGGAATCCCCCCCAGGTGATTATGCTAACACTGGAGCATCAGTACGTGCAGACACTGACCACCAGACACAGGTCGCAGGTCTCCAGCTCCTTCTCCACTTTAGTGAGGATGTGCGAGTCCAGCGTCTCTCCAAACCAGACCACATGCGGCCGCAGGAGCCCATCACACGCCTTCTGCTCACACCTGCGGAGCACACGCGCATCAGCACATGCTAACACCCGCTGACAGAGTAACTAGCATCTGACTGACTGACAGACACTCACCTGGGCAGATCCCGCACAGGTATGAGCGCATCAGGAACACCAGGATCAGGAGAGCTGAGGGGAATGAGCGCGCACACACACACACACACACACACACACACACACATTGCGAGCATCATTCACACTGAACAGCAGCACACTCTGGGCAGAGTAGCTCACTCTGCAGAACACCAACACACACACAGGGTTGCCAGGTCCAAGAAAACTGCACATCTGTCAACACTGGCATGTGGAAATCAGGAATACTCCCGCCCATAATTCAGTTCATTCATTGTAAATAAACAGCTGAAGCGCTCAGAAATATGGCAGGGGTTTTTATTATGTATTTATTTATTTTAGAGGGCGGCACAGTGGCGCAGCGGTTAGCACAGGTGGTTTAGCGTATGGAGTGTGTATAGGAGATCAGCTCATTCATTCATTCATTCATTTACTTTTTGATTTAGTCCCTTTATTTGTCAGGGGTCGCCACAGTGGAATGAACCGCCAACTTATCCAGCATCTGTTTTACACAGCAGATGCCCTTCCAGCTGCAACCCAGTACCAGGAAACACCCATACACACTCATTCAAAAAAAAACACACACACACACACACACACACACACACACTCATACAGTACGGCCAGTGTAGTTGATCAGTTCCCCTATAGCGCATGTGTTTGGACTGTAGGGGAAACCGGAGCACCCGGAGGAAACCCACGCCAACACAGGGAGAACATGCAAACTCCACACAGACTTAAACCAGAGACCTTCTTGCTGTTGGGTTAGGGTTAGTCGTGCCCAATGACAAGTCAAAGCCCACAACAGACATGAAGAGCAGCACATCCATCATCTCTCTCTCTCTCTCTCTCTCTCTCTCTCTCTCTCTCTCTCTCTCTCTCTGTCTCTCACCCTTTCCCCTGCAGTGATGGGCAGATGGGGCTTCTGTGATTGGCCTCCACATTCCCACAGCTCAGACACCTGGTCTGAAACACATTACCTGCAGAAACACACACACACACACACACGCTAGAATCTGGGACTTGAGCAAATACACTCAATCTGGCAACCAAGACATGAATAGACACAAGGTTTCAGGAACATGTTGGCATATATGTGTGTGTGTGTGAGTGTGTGTGTGTGTGTGTGTGTGTGTGTGTGTGTGTGTGTGTGTGTGTGTGTGTTCTGACCGTGGACCTCCAGCAGGCGTGTGGACCCTGCGCGTCGGTGTAGTTCATCGATGTTCTGTGTGATGACGACGAGCGAACGCTTCTGTCTGCGCAGACGCTCCTCACACTCGGCGATGGCCCGGTGAGCAGCACTTGCACGCGCGCGCAGAGCCAACTCTCTGCGGTAGTGATAAAACTCCCACACACGGCTGGTGTGACGAGAGAAACACTGCGGCGTCGCCAGATCCTGACACACACACACACAGAGACACAGATACAGACACACACACACAGATAGACACACATATATTAACACACACATATAGACACACATATCTGTGTGTGTGTGTGTGTGTGTGTGTGTGTGTGTGTGTGTGTGTGTGTGTGTGTGTGAGACCTGTGTTTTCCAGGTCCTCCAGCGTCCCTCAGCTCCTCTAATGCTGGGTATGCCGCTCTCCGCACTCACTCCTGCGCCGGTGATGATGGCGATGTGCCGCGCCTTGGAGAACACCTCACGAAACTCTGCCATATCTTGACACACACACACACACACACACAGACAGACAACATCAAGCAGTATAACCAGCAGTTTATTTAGAAGTAAAAGTCTATAATAAACAACAACACTTAATAATGAAGAGGGGCGGGGCATATAGTAGCCCCTCCTCTTTTTCAAAACAGCCAATAGTGTGTCGTTTTTCTCACAGCTCAGCTCATACTTCAGTTTCTCATCAAATCTTCTGACCAATCAAATGCTCTCTAGGGTCAGAATGCCCCGCCCCTTGTTCATTGGTGCATCTCAGGATGACAGCCCTGGTGTTTATAACTGAAGCATTACCTGTGATAATGCAAATCAGCACCTTTCTCCATCACACAGCTGCTGAAATATATCTGTATCTGTTTAAATCCTGACATTTAAATAGTCAAAATAATGATAATATTAAGTATTAAGTAAGCACAAGAACAGCAGACAGCAGACGCTGTATTTCGATGATGATGGTCCAGGATACCTGATGAAT
>NC_141022.1:557500-575000 GCF_052040795.2 Danio rerio
CACACACACACACACACTCTCTCTCTCTCTCTCTCTCTCTCTCTCTCTCCATGAGCATAATGTATTTTACACTGTAAAAGCTGCTGTGTTACACCCCCCCCCCCCCCCCCCCCCCAACCCGACTCTCACAGCAAACATGTGGCAAAATGTGAATGTGACGGTCCCCATTAGGTGTGATTTTTAAGTGTTTTGAATTATGAGAACACAAAACATGTGATCTTAAACCACCTCAACATTGTCATACTCACTGTTAACCACATAAACTAGTACACACACACACACACACACATTAATACACAGCTGTATCTCTTCTACACTGCACGCTGTAACTTCCCCCAGCAGGGGGCGCTAGATCTATGCTGGATTCACAACACACGCAGATTTGAGTATTTGCGCCAGTCGATCACACACAAGCACACACAGGCTGTATCTGAAATCGCTCCCCATACCCTTAACAGTGCACTGTTTGAGGGAGCAGTGATTTCTAGAGGTGTCCGAAATTATAGTGAACGTTCTGAAGTGCACTCAATCAATCCCACAATGCACTGCAATAGCGAGTCTATAACCCATGCACACTCAACAGACTCACCGTGTCTCGAGCACAAGCTCTAGAGACTCTTGATGATGATAAACAATGAAGATATTTATATTTATATCTGTCTGAACAGCACAAGACTCCCGCCAGTGTGTGAGTGTGTGTGTGTGTGTGTGTGTGTGTGTGTGTGTGTGTGTGTGTGTGTGTGCTGATAATGTTTTTCTAAACGTCAAACGGTTCTAAATCAGCCTGATATTCTGTTACGACAATGTATGAAAATTTATTCATTCGTTCATTTTTTTTTCAGCTTAGTCCCTTATTTATCAGGGTCTCCACAGCGGAATGAACCCCCAACTTATTCATTCATTTTCTTTTTGGCTTAGTGCCTTTATTAGTCAGGGGTCGCCACACAAAATTAACCACCAACTATTCCAGCATATGTTTTACTCAGTGGATGCCCTTCCAGCTGCAACCCAGTACTGGGAAACACCCATACTCACTCATTCACACACACTCATACACTACGGCCAGTGTAGTTAATCAGTTCCCCTATAGCGCATGTGTTTGGACTGAAACTGGAGCACCCGGAGGAAACCCACACCAACACGGGGACAACATGCAAACTCCACACAGAAACACCAACTGACCCAGCCGAGACTCAAACCAGCGACCTTCCAGCTGTGAGGCCACAGTACTAACCACTGCGCCACCGTGCCGCCTCTTATTATATTATATTATATTATATTATATTATATTATATAATCTTATATTATATTATATTATTATTTTATTTTAATTATCTAAATTTTAGTTGTGATTTTCACAATATTTTTAATTTTTGAAGCCTTAGATTCCAGACTTTTGCATATTTGTGTTTCAGTCAATATTCTCCAATCCTATCAGCATCAGTGGAAAGCTTCTATATTCCATTACTGTATAAATCCTAATATTTCTCTGGTTGTTTTTGTCATTTAAGGTCAAAAAAGCTTCTGAATAAGGAACAAAATGTAGGCGGAGCTTGATTTTGTTGAATGGGATTTGATTGGATGATAGTAGTTATTGGTAGATCTCATCTGATTGACAGGACGACCCCGCCCTCAAGCCTAATAAACGTCAACACCCTCAGACAAAACAGTATGAAGGCATTAGAGCGCATATAAAGAGAAATCAATCATCAAGTACGCCACAAATAAGAGGTAATGAGCTGGAGAAATGATCAGCATCAGTAATGGACGGATCAATGCGTGTGCAGTCCTGCTCCAGTGCACTCTAACAGCTGCTGTTATAATAACACAAGCGAGCAAGAGCATATGCTGATGATGAAGATGTTTTGTAAGTGCAACAAATTTGACCCCAAAAAACTCCTACTGCTGCAGACTCTGGGTGGCGCTGTGGAGTGGTTTTCACAATTCTCCAAACATTGACACGAGGCTGCTTCATTACTCACTCAAACAGAGACACTTCTCCTTCATGAAGGCGCTGTTTGAGTCCTGTAATGTGCTTTCCAGCAGGATGATCAGATATTGTTGCTTGTTGCCATGGAAACCGTGTTGAATGTGGATTTCGAGTCTTTTTTCCAGAACAACAAATGAGCTGCCATGACAGAATCTAAACGCACATATGAGTGAAAAACAGTGACCATAATATTAAAGAACTGCATATTAGCATCTAGAGCATAGGTCTCAAACTCCTCAAGCTCCTCAGCTGTGTTTGATTATTGGAACTAAACTGTGCAGAGCTGCGGCCCTCCAGGAACTGAGTTTGAGACCTGGGCTCTAGAGCAGTGCTATTCAGTTGAACCCGCCCCCCAAGACTGTTTGTTCCGCCCTCCAAATAGTGCGACCAAGACATCAAAATACATTTAGTTCAGTCAAAAAACAGCTGCTATAGTTATGAAGTGACGTGCGTCTGTTCAATACAGCGCGAGCTGCAGACGAAGCTGCGCAGAGCGTGAGCCACCTGACATCAGGCGAGTGCCGCGAGCAGCCGAAAACATTTGGATATGTTTGTAGAAACGGCCTTTTGTACAATGCACTGATATCGTTTATAGGGATGCAACGACAGTAGCCGATTTCACTATTAACCACTGAGGCTAGTACGCACGCACAATGCATTAACCATAGCAGCGGGCCGTTTACATATCGCGTCTTTTCTGCACGCAAGTTTATTATTTCAAATGGAGACATGCACCAACACAATCTCACGGCAATTCGCAACATTTTGCTGTAGTGGCTTGTATAAATGCGCATGATCTTATTCGTACAATTTAGTAGGATTTGCTCATCACCTAATGACGGTTGAGGTTAGGGGTGGGGTTAGGTGCCACGCCTCCTTTTTAAAATCGTACATTGTCACATGACTCAGCTGAATACGAAATAGCTACTAAACTGACAAAACGTAAAATACTTACCACTTACCACTGATGTTATATAGTTAAAAAATACAAAAAATACATTTTAATGTAGAAAAGTACAACGTGGGGGTCTTAAGGAGCAAAAAAACAGCATATGCTGCTGTGTCATCACTCATATCGCAAGTCAGATCTCTCCGACCCCTCATTTGACAAACTAATTGAATAGCCGTGCTCTAGTGATGCATGATAGCGTTCTGTTTATTGCAAACGTGCTGCAGTTTTATCGTCTGCCGCTTTAAATGTTCGAGCTTTGCAAAGCAGGATGGATTCTGGTGTACTTGTGTTTGCGGATGCTAATGCCGTGTCTCGTTCCTGTGTTCCACATTGTCTCAGCGGTCACTCATGGGTTACATGATTGTGTTCACCTGTGTCTTGTTTGGTTGCTCATTTAAGCCCTCGCTCTGCCTTCTGTGTGAAGCTGCTGGGTTTATTCTCACCTTCTGGAATTTATTTGCTTTCGTGGATGAAATAAATCTGCTGAGTTATTTGTTTATGTATGCTAATGAGCTCTTTTTTTGTCAGGCAATTGGAAAAAGGAATATTTATATTAGATTGTGACCGAGCTGTTAGACAGTAAGCGATGTGAGAATTAATCGCTGACACCTGTTTTGAAAATCTGTGCATGGTAATCATCGGTTCAGAGCACTTTCTCAGCTGGCCAATAGGAGCTCTGTGTGCTTTTGGGGAGGAGGGGCTTGCAGAAACAGACATGTTTATTAGTGAAATACCCATAACACTTAAGGAGATAAATTACAGCAAACAGGACAGCCCTAATGCATCACTTATGAGGACTTACTGAACACATGTCAGTGATAATGGCCACAAGCGCTGTATTATGTGTGCCAGGCCAGTAGTGGGCGCTTTCAGCTTGTTAGTAAACAGTACCTGTGGGAAAGTTGCTATGGTAACACAAGTACTATAGTAACTGATCTGTTGTATTTGTTATACAGTTGCTATGGTAACACAACAACTGTAGTAACTGATCTGTTGTGGTGATTCTACAGTTGCTATGGTAACACAACAACTATAGTAATTGATCTGCTGTGTTGATTCTACAGTTGCTATGGTAACACAACAACTATAGTAATTGATCTGCTGTGGTGATTCTACAGTTGCTATGGTAACACAACAACTATAGTAATTGATCTGTTGTGTTGATTCTACAGTTGCTATGGTAACACAACAACTATAGTAATTGATCTGTTGTGTTGATTCTACAGTTGCTATGGTAACACAACAACTATATTAATATAAAAGTATTACCCTTTCTATATATCAGGGGATGTTATTGTAGAGTATATTATACTACTATGTTCCCCAGTCTACTGTAGTAAACACTAAAGTATACTACAGTATTCACAAAACCTAAATTTGCAGGCCCAATGTTGGGTTAAAAAAAGTTATTAAAATCTAATTGAAAAAGTAACACACAGTTGGGTTATATATGTATAATATACAGTATATTTGATATAATATATATATTTGACCCAGCAGTGAGTTACATAAACGCAGTGTTTTATAGAGCAGACAGCAGATTTCAGTCACACGGTTCAGAAATGGGACAGTTCACCCCAAAGTGTCAGCTCAGTCATCATTTCCTCGTCCTCCACTTGCTCCACACCTGTCTGAGTTCTTCTGGCGTGTCTGGTCATGAGTGCATGTAAACATGTCAGGCAAAGAAATTCTCATAGTCTGATGATGACTGCATGGGGTCTTGTAAGTCCGCACCCTATGTAGACAGCAGCACACAGCAGCTGAGGGTTACATCAGGAGACACGTGCAGCACACCATGAATGATAAGCACCCTCATCAGTGGACACTAGTTAATTCCCTTCTCCGCAGGCTGTGAGATAACTGTGCGGAGCGCTCGTGTCCGTCTGTGCTAATCTGCCTCTGTGTTGCGTAACTCTGACTGAAGCTCTTTCTGTAATTGAGTTGTGAGATACTGAGGATCAGGACAGTCCACAGCAGCACCACTGAACCACATCAAACACCGCAACATCTGCCTTTACTGCCAATACTGGAGCACACGCTGTAATGTTTCCGAAGCATACTGTACTCAAGTGTGTTATACTATAGCCTGTATACATAATATTATAGTATGCCTTTGTTGATTATTGCTACAGTATAATTAACCGCAATAAACACTAGTGTTATTCTTTCTTACTACAGTAAACTGTGGTGCATCGTGTTGTAATATACACTATAGTTTTAAAACTACAGGTCATCTGCTGATATTACTATAGTTATTGTGTTACCATAGCAACTGTAGAATCACCACAACAGATTAATTGCTATAGTTGTTGTTGTTACCATAGCAACTGTAGAATCGCCACAACAGATTAATTGCTATAGTTGTTGTGTTACCATAGCAACTGTAGAATCACCACAGCAGACTAATTACTATAGTTGGTTTGTTACCATAGCAACTGTAGAATCACCACAACAGATTAATTGCTATAGTTGTTGTTGTTACCATAGCAACTGTAGAATCACCACAACAGATTAATTGCTATAGTTGTTGTTGTTGTTACCATAGCAACTGTAAAATCACCACAACAGATTAATTGCTATAGTTGTTGTTACCATAGCAACTGTAGAATCACCACAGCAGACTAATTACTATAGTTGTTGTGTTACCATAGCGACTGTAGAATCACCACAGCATGGTTCATGAACACTACAGTATTTACTGTGATTTACTACAGTAATTTTGCATATGAGCTGGCCGCAGCCACTTGAAAACAGATAATGGTTTAAAGCGTTCTCTCTATGAGCACTAGTATGTTCGTATGCTGCACGTTTGATGATCTCTACACTGTTATTATGTGTGAAAGGTTTACTAAAAACTAAAGTATACTGCGGTATTTATTCGAGTTTATTAGAGTGGATGATGGTTAATACTGCAGTATGCTGGAGTTGTAGAAATACACACTTTTCTATATTATGGTTCAATAATACTACAGTATTTACCATCAGTTATACTGGTGTAGGATGCTCACACGTGGGCCATCATCACAGTAACCAGCACATTTGTAATGCAGCAGTTTGATCCTTCACCTGTCGTGGCGAATCATCAGGTGTGATTGCATGCAAAGAAGGCAGTTTTCACACGGTGGTTTATTTTCTGAGCCCAAACTTCCCAGACTCTTTCAGTGTTCAGCAATAATAGTTCAGGTGCATCTGATGATGATGATGATGATGATGATGATGGAGACTTGTGATCTCTGTAAGCATGATTGAACAACATTGCTGGACTGAGATCAGGGATTATATGAAACCAAAACCAGACACTGCGACCACTCTGATGGTCAATAATTAACCCCTGCACAGAAATAAAAAGAAGAGTTGTTTATTTTGAGCTCATTCTGCGTCGCAGTGGCGTTATTGCTGTCCACCGCGCTCCTGCAGTTCTGCTGTTTCTCCACAAGGGGCGCAAGCACCAGCGCGCGCAATGCGCATCTCCGCCGGCTGAAGACAGTAGCGCGCGGCGCGTGCACTGCTGATCAGAGTCAGAACCATCCTCTTACTCTTCATCATCATCCTCTTCATCATCCTCATCATGTCCACGGCGGAACACGCGCTCATGCACGGCTTGTGGAGCAGCAGCGGGAAGCCTATGGAGAAGCCGAAGAACAAGGGCTTCAGCCTGGCCAGGATGATGAAGCTGAACTGCAGGAAGGAGAAGAAGAACCAGAACCAGAACCCGCAGCATCACAACAACATGCCCTTCATGATCCACTGCCACATCGGCAAGGAGATCAAGCACATCTGCAGCAACTGCAGCCGCGCGCAGGACGGTGAGAACATCCTGACCTGTGTGTGTGTGTGTGTGTGTGTGTGTGTGTGTGTGTGTGTGTGTGTGTGTGTGTGTGTGTGTGTGTGTGTGTGTGTGTGTTCAGAAAGACAGGGCAGTTTGGCTGCTGCGTTGCGTTTTTGATCACCAAGGACGCGTTCTTGCTGTTTTCAGTCACTGGCCTGATTTACGCATGCGTCTGACGCACGTGCGTCGCGTACAGCGCGCTGGCGTTGCGTTTTTCATAATGAGCTTGATTTCTGTTGTGAATGCTGCTCTGCGTGTTCAGCTCACTCTGTGTGCTCTTTGCGTCCTGCATCATGTGTAAAGGAAGCAGATGGAGCTTCTCCTGGTCTCCTCCATCAGTGTGGGCTTCATCTGTGTGCACAATAATCTTAAATTAAAGGAAAACTGACTTGTTTACTCAAACTCAAGTGCTTTCATACCTGTATGAGTTTCCTTTTTCTGCAGAACACTATAGAACATACTTGGAAAATGTTAGAAACCTGTAGCCATTGACTCTAGATGTAGGAAAGCGAGGTAAAGTGAGATATATAGTCAGACTTTCTGCTTTATATAGATTAGTAGAGTCTTTAAAGTAGGAGAATCACATTATCAGCCAGTGAGCATCACGGCACAACACTGTTCAGTCAGCGACACACTGCTGATGCTGTGTTGAGGTCAGACTTTCAGACCCAGTGTTCAGAGCAGTGCTGTAAACAATACAGTGAGCATCAAGCGGGCACTGGAGGAGTGTGCACATATAAAACTAGCTCTACATCAAATAGAAGGAAAAACAAACAGAAGTCAGCGGTTACTCGCAGGGTTACTACATTTCTCTAAATATCTTCTTTTGTGTTTTGTGAAGAAACAAAGTCAAACAGGTTTGTGACCAGTTAAGGGTGAGTAAACGATGATGGAGGTGATATTTTTGGGTGAACTGTCTCTTTAAAAAAACCCAGCAGTTTGTTTTGAGTGTGCGAGACTTCCGCTAGTGCGCGCTCTACTGCCATCTGCTGTTTCTTATGTTATCATTTAAATAGTATTTTTATTTATTTTTACTCACCAAATCTGTTGTGGTGATTCTACAGTTGCTATGGTAACAATAACTATAATAACCGATCTGTTGTGGTGATTCTACAGTTGCTATGGTAACAATAACTATAGTAACTGATCTGTTGTGGTGATTCTACAGTTGCTATGGTAACAATAACTATAGTAACGGATTTGTTGTGGTGATTCTACAGTTGCTATGGTAACAACAACTATAGTAATTGATCTGTTGTGGTGATTCTACAGTTGCTATGGTAACAACAACTATAGTAATTGATCTGTTGTGGTGATTCTACAGTTGCTATGGTAACAACAACTATAGTAACTGATCTGTTGTGGTGATTCTACAGTTGCTATGGTAACACAACAACTATAGTAACTGATCTGTTGTGGTGATTCTACAGTTGCTATGGTAACACAACAACTATAGTAATTGATCTGTTGTGGTGATTCTACAGTTGCTATGGTAACACAACAACTTTGACTAGCATTCTCTCTTTGTACGTGTCATCAGAGGCAGAAAGCCCCACCCACTAGTGCCCACCTCCCCCGTATTAGCATAAACAGCAGCCCTGAGTGAGAAGCAGCTGTCTGTCTATTAGCCATTACCTTTGAATCTGTCACTATGATGACGTACAGGTGTATGTAGCTCCGCCCTCTTCTGAAAAGAGCACCATCTCATTTGCATTTAAAGCGACAGTCACCCAAAACATCACGATTAGGATCAGAGCCTGAAAGGGTCAGTTTCAGAGAGCTGGAGAACATTTTCTGTGTGTATTCTCAGCTCACACACACACACACACACACACACACACAAACACAAACACACAATAAAGGGTTCGTTCACCCGAGAATGAATATTCTGTTATAAATTACTCGTCTTCATGTCATTCCAAACTCCTGAGATGTTTCTAACCCCGTCTGTGACAACAAGACTCAGAGGAATACTGCATCCGTGATCATCTGCAACACATTACAGCATTAATATGGTCTCCTCTTGGAACAATGCAGTGTGTTTGTTTAAAGCAGACTAATGTGGCAGTAAACTGGGTCTGCTCCTCCTTGAGCAGATTTCTGACCTATATAAGTTACTCTATGCACATTACAGGCTCCTGAAATAGGCTTGGCTCTGACTCTGGCGCTGGTTGTGTCTTGTTTGTGTGGATGGTGATTTACAGCCGTGTGTTTGGCCTGGATTTGTGTTGACCTGATCATGAAGCTCTGATTGAACAAGCTCTGAGCTGTGGAGCCGACAGAACCAGACACATCCACTGAACCAGATCTAAAGCAGGCTGGATCACAATGACAGATGTACGGGTTCTGTTAACTCAAGGGTTTATCCGGAGTCTGAATCAGAAGACGCAACAGCACAACAAAGACAATCACACAGTGCACAGGAGAGTCTGTCTGATTCATTCCTCACGAGGGAGTCTGTTTGATTCATTCCTCACGAGGGAGTCTGTCTGATTCATTCCTCACGAGGGAGTCTGTCTGATTCATTCCTCACGAGGGAGTCGGTTTGATTCATTCTGCACGAGGGAGTCTGTTTGATTCATTCCTCACGAGGGAGTCTGTCTGATTCATTCCTCACGAGGGAGTCGGTTTGATTCATTCCGCACGAGAGAGTCTGTTTGATTCATTTCTCACGAGGGAGTCGGTTTGATTCATTCTGCACGAGGGAGGCGGTTTGATTCATTCCTTACGAGGGAGTCTGTCTGATTCATTCCTCACGAGGGAGTCGGTTTGATTCATTCCTCACGAGGGAGTCGGTCTGATTCATTCCTCACGAGGGAGTCGGTTTGATTCATTCCGCACGAGAGAGTCTGTTTGATTCATTCCTCACGAGAGAGTCGGTTTGATTCATTCCGCACGAGAGAGTCGGTTTGATTCATTCCTCACGAGGGAGTCGGTCTGATTCATTTTTCACGAGGGAGTCGGTTTGAATCATTCCGCACCAGAGAGTCGGTTTGATTCATTCCTCACGAGGGAGTCTGTTTGATTCATTCCTCACAAGGGAGTCGGTTTGATTCATTCCTCATGAGGGAGTCTGTCTGATTCATTCCTCACGAGGGAGTCTGTTTGATTCATTCCTCACGAGGGAGTCGGTTTGATTCATTCCGCACGAGAGAGTCTGTTTGATTCATTCCTCACGAGAGAGTCGGTTTGATTCATTCCTCACGAGGGAGTCTGTTTAATTCCTTTCTAATGAGAGAGTCGGTTTTATTAATTTCTCACTAGGGAGTCGGTTTGATTCCTTTCTCATGAGAGAGTATGTTTTGATTCATTTTGCAGAAGAGAATTGGTTAGTTTCATGTTTCATGAAGGAGTCAGTTTTGGTTCATTTCTTATGAGAGAGTTGGTTTGATTCATTCCCTTGCGAGGGAGTCGGTTTGATTCATTTCTGAGGAAAGAGTCACTGATTCATTTCTCGGGAGAGAGTCAGATTGATTCATTTCTCGGGAGAGAGTCATGAGAGATTCAAATGTATATCTATGTAAATGTAAAGTTGTCCTGATATTAACCAACAAATCAAACCTATTTGAATATGTGATATAAATAATTATAATTAATATTCTGTCAGTTATTCTCAATGATAGATTATTTAGTCATTAGAGATGCTTGTAAGCCAGCGCTGAGCTGGAGCTGGGTGAACGTGCTGTCTCAGAGCGGCTCTGGGTTGATTCTTCATCAGTTCAGTGTGCTTCTCGTCTGCTGGGTGTGTGTTATTCTGTGTGTGCTGCTGCTGCTGTGTTTGGGATATTCTGCATGTGAGTGTGAACAGGTGAACGGCCTGTAGTGTGCTGGTGTTGTGTTGTGTTGTGTTGTGTTGTTGATCCCGCTGTCCTGCATCAGCAAACGTGTCGTCATGTTAAACCACACGCTCTAATCCTGCTGATGAAGCTGCTGTGTGATTAATGTGTGTCACACGCCAGTGTTAATGTGATTATGGAGGATCTGCTGAGGGCCTGCTGTGTCCACACGTGCTGCTGATCTGTGTGTGTGTGTGTGTGTGTGTGTGTGTGTGTGTGTGTGTTTAGTCTGATCTGCAGTGTTGAGTCGGGAGTAAAGCTGAACATTATTAATAATAATTATTACAAAATCAAATCCAGACACTGTGCATTAGTTCAGCAGTTCATCAGCACGACTGAATCCAGTCAGTTCAGATCCTCTGTGTTCCTGTGTGAGTCCAGTGTTCAGAGCGGAAGAGTCCAAACACTGCAGAGCGAATCATGCATGCGCAGCTCCACAAGACCCAAACCAAGCAGGACAGCGGAGGAACAAACCTCACCAGCTGACCAAAGAGAAGGAGACAAACCTGGAGAGCGACCCGGCTCAGCTGGGCTCCATCATTTCTCCTCTGGACGAACGTCCTGTGCAGAGCTGCAGTCTAGGCGCTGGAGAGCGCTGGACGTCCATCGTGGAGAAGCTGCAGGTGTGAGCAGGTCACCGGATGGTGTTCAGGCCGGCCCACAACATCAATGCGGAGACTCGTCTGTCACTGGGGTCTTACAGGAATCAGTCTCACGCTCTCCACTCCTCCATGACCACCACAGCAGCGGCTCAGGATACGGCCTGGTCCAGGATTATGGAGACCTCTAGAACTCGTCTGTGGTTGACATCTTCTCTTGGATCTCATCAATGGCGCTGCAGAATCACTTGAGGCCTCGGAATGAGTATTCAGCCAGTCTCTGCCAGAGCACACTTAGCTTAGCTTAGCATAGATCATTGATTCAGATTAGACCGTTAGCATGAGTGAAGAGTTTGACGAGTTGTCCTGTTCAGAGCGCCACTCTCCTGCTGATCAGGATGAAGAGCGGTTCTGTTCTGTGCTCTCAGTGCGGTGGAGGGATCCAGCAGTTTACAGAGCAGTGATGTCTCACACACACACACACACACACACACACACACACACACACACAACATCAGCGCAGGAAACGAGCACATAACACAATGACAGGTTATTCCAACATCCTCCAGCACTAGTGTGTGTGTGTGTGTGTGTTTCTGTGTCTCAATTGTGTGTCATTGTGTGTGTGTGTGTGTGTGTGTGCGTGCTGCTGCTGTGTTTGACCTACTTCAGTATCTGCATCAGCGTCACACACACTGCAGCTCCAACACTCCAGCACTGATGATGAAGCAGAGAAACACTCAATGTGCAGTGTGTGTGTGTGTGTGTGTGTGTGTGTGTGTGTGTGTGTGTGTGTGTGTGTGTGTGTGTATGAATGTGTGTGTGTGTGTGTGTATGAATGTGTGTGTGTGTGTGTGTGTGTGTGTATGAATGTATGTGTGTGTGTGTGTGTGTATATGTGTATGAATGTGTGTGTGTGTGTGTGTGTGTGTGTGTGTGTGTGTGTGTGTGTATATGTGTATGAATGTGTGTGTGTGTGTGTGTGTGTGAGACTGAGGTGTGTGTTTGTATTGAAGAGAGAGAGGTGTGTGTCAGTGTGTATATATGTCTGTGTTTGTGTATGTCTACGTGTGCATGTGCTCACATGTGAGTGTGTGCGCACATTAGCCTGGTCGTGTGTGTGTGTGTGTATATCGGTGTGTTTGTGTGTGTAAGAGTGGTCCTCATTTTGACTGTGTGTTTGTGTGCATGTGTGTGTGTGTTTGTGTGTGTTTATTGGTGTGATCCTCATTTTGACCGTGTGTGTGTGTGTGCAGTGGAGGAGGTTCCCCCGCCGGTGTCTCTGCTGCCCGTCTGTCCTCCTCCTCCTCTGGCCGCCGCTCTCTCTCAGCACCGCAGCAGCAGCAGGTTCTCCAGTCTGGGACGCCTCTTCAAACCCTGGAAGTGGAGGAAGAAGAAGAGCGAGAACTTCAAGCTGAGGGCCACAGGTCAGCACACACACACACACACACACACAGAGGAGAAGTCTAGCTCACACACTCAGACTGATGCACCACCTAATATACATTAATGTAGACACACTCAAACTGATACACACACACACACACACACACACACACACACACACTTCAGCTTAGTCCCTTTATTAATCTGGGGTCGCCACAGTGGAATGAACCGCCAACTATTCCAGCAAATGTTTTGCACAGCGGATGCCCTTCTAGCTGCAACCCAGTACTGGGAAACACCCATACACACTCATTCACTCTCTCTCACACACACACACAATTTAGTTCATCAAATCCCCTATAGCACATGTGTTTGGACTGTGGGGGAAACACACACACACAAACACACTCAGGCTGACACACACACACACACTGATACAAACACACTCTCAGTCTGATACACATACACTCAAACTGATTTACACAGACTGATGCACACACACACAAACACAGACAGGGCGACACACTTAGTCTCTCACACACACACACACACACACACACACACACACGCACGCACACACGCGCGCGCTCTGCTGTTTAATGCACTGGCAGACTCTGCCGGATCAGCACATCAGTAATGTACAATGCTCTGTCAGTGATTCAGTGTCAATATATGCACCGTCAACATTCGAGGAGGAGGATGAAGGTGATGTACAGAGCTGCTGCATGTTCACTTCACCCTCAGGAGTCGGAACACACTGTCGACTGACGCTCATGACCTCTGACCTGCTCATACATCATGCTTCACTGCAGATGAGGAGATTGATGTGGAGACATGCCTGACTGATGGGAATGAAGGAAACCTCTGCATTCAAAGAATATCGAGATCAGTCATCATCATTTCTCCTCTTATCATCTCTTATAGTACCAGTATATTTAAATGCACCATTTGCATAATGCATCGTCTTCTTATCAAGCGTCTAGTTTCACACAGAGAAACACTGAGGGAATAACACATCAGCACACCCTCGCCCCTCGCCAGCCCCTCAGTGTGTGTTCCTGAAGGGTCAGTTCACTCAGTGCACTCGTCCACGCTCCCTCCACTGCTTCTGCAGGAGATCCTCTGAAGATCCTTCTGCTGCAGATATTCTGAAGAATGCTTAAAGCGTTAACATTGACTTCCAAAGCAGCTTTCAGCCAATCAGAATCGAGCATTCGTCTGTCCTGAAGTGTAATTAAGTTGCTGTATTTGTCCCCCACATATTTAAATATGGTGAAACTGTGTGAGCTTATCATACCTGCAAAACACACACACACCGGCCTGTGGCTTATGCGCAGTGTATTTATGATGTGTGTGTGTGTGTGTGTGTGTGTGTGTGTTCAGCTCTGGAGAGGAAGATGTCAGTGCGTCAGACTCGAGAGGAGCTGATCAAGCGAGGAGTGCTGAAGGAGATCTTCCAGAAAGGTTCATGTCTCTTCATCATCTCTCATTATCCTGTATATCCCATATACTGCTGTGACTCCACACACTGAACTGTTCTCCGAGATCTACACAGTCGGTTTGTGGCTTAGAAATGGTTTTATGTTCTCATTTATTACTCCATAAACGCCTCTTCAAGAGTTCACACTTAGCTGATGATTTACAAAGCTTATTTGGCATGCTGTCCCGGGAGAGAGCCCCGAGCTCAAGGGCTCCTCGAGCCCGGGGCTTCCTCCCGTTGGCAGAGCAAGAAGGGAGCCTGAGCTCGGTGGATCTCAGAACTCCCCTGCCGCTGTAGCTAAGGGAACGTAAGGAATTAGACCAGCTTGATTGTTAAGTATGTTGAATGTCTTTGGATGGTGGGAGGAAACCGGAGAGCCCGGGGAAAACCCACGCGGACACGGGAAGGACATACAAACTCCCCACAGAAACACTCACCGGTCCTATCGAACTAGGACCGGCAGTATTCTTGCTGTGTGGTTCACAGTGCTAACCACTGGACCGCCGTGCCGCCCAATTACAGGTAAAGGAGGAGAATAGGGGAGGAGGGGGGTTTCTTCCAAACGAAGATAATGTGAACTGGAAACTTAGACTATTTATGGTGCCTTAGGGCTCGTATGATTGGAAGATTAGTGATTAGCAAATGCGAGACTGGACGTGATAAATCATAAGCACGTGATCCTCTCGAAATTAGTTTATGAATAAACTTCACTTATTGACCGTATTTGGAATGGTCATGAATATTAATGAGCTCTGCTCTGACACAGCTTTTGCTTCATTCCTCAAAAATATTCGAACATTTAATTTCATATCTTATCTTGGATTTAGTATATTTGGAGAGGTTAGTTTCAGCTTGAGCATGAGTTATCTAATGTAACCCAGAGGACGCTTCCTTTGCTCCCGAGCTGTGTTGTGGATGAAATACAGGCGAAATTATAGTTAAACCCAAAAAAAAGAGATTGACAGCGATCCGTTTAGATTTTAAAGCTGTAATGTGTATGAAAACATGGGGCTCAGCCTCCACATAAACAACATCTTTACTCCAGGAAAATTACTGTAAGAGCCGAGTGATAAACTCAGCCGTCAATGTGTGTTTACTGCCGCATTACAAACATGCAGGAGCTACAGAGGCTATAGCTGAAGGGGAGGAGCTATCAGAGGTTAAGCAGAAGGGGAGGAGCTATTAGGTGCTAAGCAGAAGGGGAGGAGCTATCAGGTGCTAAGCAGAAGAGGAGGAGCTATCAGTGGTTAAGCAGAAGGGGAGGAGCTATCAGGAGCTAAGCAGAAGAGGAGGAGCTATCAGGTGCTAAGCAGAAGGGGAGGAGCTATTAGGAGCTAAGCAGAAGGGGAGGAGCTATCAGGTGCTAAGCAGAAGGGGAGGAGCTATCAGGTGCTAAGCAGAAAGGGAGGAGCTATCAGGTGCTAAGCAGAAGGGGAGGAGCTATCAGGTGCTAAGCAGAAGGGGGGGAGCTATCAGGAGCTAAGCAGAAGGGGAGGAGCTATCAGTGGTTAAGCAGATGGGGAGGAGCTATCGTGTGCTAAGCAGAAGGGGAGGAGCTATCAGGAGCTAAGCAGAAGGGGAGGAGCTATTAGGAGCTAAGCAGAAGGGGAGGAGCTATCAGGTGCTAAGCAGAAGAGGAGGAGCTATTAGGAGCTAAGCAGAAGGGGAGGAGCTATCAGGTGCTAAGCAGAAGGGGAGGAGCTATCAGGAGCTAAGCAGAGGGGGAGGAGCTATCTGTGGTTAAGCAGACGGGGAGGAGCTATCAGAGGTTAAGCAGAAGGGGAGGAGCTATCAGGAGCTAAGCAGAGGGGGAGGAGCTATCTGTGGTTAAGCAGACGGGGAGGAGCTATCAGAGGTTAAGCAGAAGGGGAGGAGCTATCAGAGGTTAAGCAGAAAGGGAGGGGCTATCAGGAGTTTTTAGGGATAAACAGAAGGGGAGGAGCTATTAGAGGTTAACCAGACGGGGAGGAGCTATCAGTGGTTAAGCAGAAGGGGAGGAGCTATCAGGTGCTAAGCAGAAGGGGAGGAGCTATCAGAGTTTAAGCAGAAGAGGAGGTGCTATTGTGGCTAAGCACAAGGGGAGGAGTTTACAGGTACTAGGCAGAAGGGGAGGAGCTGTCAGGCACCAAAAGCTCCTGATAGCTCCTCCCCTTCTCTATAGCTCCTGTATGTTTGTAATAAGGTACTATTGGTAGTTTGGTCATTTATTTCACTGTGTGTGTGTGTGTGTGTGTGTGTGTGTGTGTGTGTGTGTGTGTGTGTGTGTGTGTGTGTGTGTGTGTGTGTGTGTGTCAGACTCTAGGGTCCCGGTGCTGGCAGTGGACAGTCGGCTGGAGAAGGGGCTGATATCAGACAGGACAGACTGTGATCGGACGACGGAGATCACCGAGCGACAGAGAAATGGTCAGTCAGTCAGTCAGTCGCTGCTCTACACCGCAGAATAAAAGACTGTTTTAGTTCTTGAACAGTGTTGAGTGACCCTCACCTCGCTCTGCTTCATGCACTCATGCACCTGATACTGCAGTTAATTATCATCTCTCCATCTCCTTAGCATAGGACATTAGTCTTGTGTTTGAATCTGCCACTATGCTGACACATTTGCATCTGTAGCTCCGCCCTCTTCTGAAAAGAGCTCAGTCTCATTTGCATTTAAAGCGACAGTCACCAAAACACCACAATGAGGATGAAAGTCTGAAAGGGTCAGTTCCAGAGCGCTGGAGAACATCATCTGTGTGTATTCTCAGCTCAAACTCACCGCAGAGACGCATTTACAGCTCGTATTCATGATCAGGATAGGCCTAAACTGATGCTGAATGTGTTTGTGTCTCCTGCTCCGGCTATATCTGATCTGCGCCACAGGAGAGGGAGAAACCCTAACTGGGTCAGCTGAAGCATGCGGCCAGTATTGCGGCTGTAGTCACTCCAGTAGTCTGTAGTTCTGCTGCTGGTGAATGTGTGTAGAGTCGCTGAAGGACACGGGCTCGTCCTGCAGTCCTGAGGATTGGGATCGGGTCTGTTTTTACTCGCTCTGTCAGGAAGATTAAAGCACATGAGAGTGGAGATACAGCATGAAGGAGCTGCTTTAGCTGACGGCTCTCTTTAATGAGCTTAGCAGAGATAACGAAGCGCTTCATGAGCTCAGTAATGGGCTTTGTTCTGCTGCGGCCGGCTCCTCATACTCCAAACCAGGAGGACGTTTGTTCTCGTGGGAGGATGGATCTCCTTCATCCTGGTGTGTGTTACAGTGAGGCATGTGTGTGTTTTCAGCCGCTGTGGACTTCCGCTCGCCTCTGGATGGTGGGGTTTGTGCTCAGGACAACAACACGCTCAAGTCTCTCACGCTTCCTCCCAAGAAAACCGTCACGTTCCCCGGTGAGCATCAGGAAACGCCCGCCAAACCTCAGCTCATTCACAAACAGCCCCCCGCC
>NC_141022.1:580000-605000 GCF_052040795.2 Danio rerio
GATGCTTTTGCTTTGTTCCTCGAGAGTCATAAGATTCTGATTCGTTTGATTCAGACATCTCTTGTGTCCATGAAGAGTCGTTTGATTGAGTTGATTCTTGTGTTCATCTGAAGCTGCTGAGAGTGAGTTCTTACTGTTATTTCTGTCCATCGTGTGTGGAAGCTCGCCGTCAGATCAGGATGGTTTTTAATATGATTATAGTGTGTAACGTCACGTGCAGTTATGCAGACCGTGCTCATGTTTTAATGGTGCAGTGTTTTTATACATGTTTTAATTTCTATCGTGTGTCTGTATTTATTTTGTCCACCGTTCATCATTTATTTCAACTTAAATTACATTACTTTTGAGTTTTGTCTGTTTGTGTTGTTTATCAGTCATTCACACGCTACAAATCAGACATCAGTGTGTGTGTGTGTGTGTGTGTGTGTGTGTGTGTGTGTGTGTGTGTTAGCTGTGTTTCCATCCACATATTTTAATGCTAGTTTTGGAATACTGCATATAATTGTTTAATGGAAATGGCAGGAATTGCAATATTCTGATTTTGTGCGTTACATTAAAGGGTCAGTTCACCCAAAACTCAACATTTACTCACCATTCACACTCACTCCAGTGGTTTTAAACCTAAACATATTCCATTGAACACAAAAGAAGATGCTTTGAAGAATGCTGAAAACCTGTAGCCATTGACTTCCATTGTAGGAAAAACAAACAGTGAGTCAATGGTTACAGGTTTTCAGCATTCTTCAAAGCATCTTCGACAGATCTTCAAATGATTCTTTGAAGCAACATCTGACTCGCAGAATGGATCATTGAATCATTGATTCACTGTCATAATGATTCATACTCCTTCAAAACTGATGATTCCTTAAATAATGAAGCAGTATCTGACAACACTGAATCATCACCTCAGACGATTCTTTTAGAAATGAAGCAACGTCTGACTAAGAATGGATCATTGAGTCATTGATTTGCTGTCATAATGAGTCATTCAATCAATTTACTCAAAACTGATGATTCTTTTTTTAATGATGAAGTATCTGTCGACACTGAATCAACTCAAATGATTCTTTTAGAAATGAGGATGACTTTCAGAATGGATCATTGAGTCATTCAAACGATTCATTCAAAACTGATGAGTCCTATAGAAATTTAAAGTTATGTGTGACTATGAATAGATCATTGAGCCATTCATTCACTGTCATAATGAGTCATTCAAAACTGATGATTCTTTTTGAATGAAGCAGTATCTGTCAACATTGAATCATCAACTCAAATGATTCTGTGAAGCAACCCCTGACTTTCAGAATGAATCAATGAATCATTGACTCAAATGATTGTTTTAGAAATGAAGCAGTGCTTGTTTTCTTGAATGGATCATTGAGTCATTGATTCACTGTCATAATGAGTCATTGAATTAATTCAAAACTGATGATTCTTATAGAAATTAAGCAGTATCTGTCAACACTGAATCAACTCAAATGATTCATGAATAAAGCTACATCTGACTTTCAGAATGGATCATTGAATCATCCACTCAAATGATTCCTTCATAAATTAAGCAACATCTGACTTTATGAATGGATCGAGTCATCGATTCACTGTTATAATGAGTCATTCAAACGATTCATTCAAAACGGATGATTCTTTTAGACTAAAGCAGTATCTGTCAACACTGAATCATCAACTCAAACGATTCCTTAAGAAATGAAGCAACATCTGACTTTCAGAATGAATCAGTGAGTCAATGATTCACTGTCATAATGAGTCATTCAAATGATTCATTCAAAACGGATGACTCTTTTAGAAATGACATATGAGCATCTGTCAGCACTGAATCAACTCAAATGATTCTTTCATGAATGAAGCAGCATCTGACTCAGAGTAGCTCAGCTGGTTTGGAATGGAGAATGGCAGAGCTGTAGCTGTGTGTGAACTGACCCTAGATCTGCAAACACAGCTGATGTGTTGTCTGGAGTCGGTGTGTGTGTGTGTGTGCTGTCTTCTCTGTCTGTAGCTGATCTGGGCCACTTGGATGAATTCTGAATTAATCACACACACACACACATGCAGACTGATGGTTGTTGATCCTCAGACGTCCAGATGATGAAGCTGTGATCATACTCTGCATGCACTTTAGGATATGCGCACACACTGATGTTGATTGGGACCGCTCCGCTGCTGATGTGATGTGTTGTGAGGTGTGTGTGTTGTTCAGCTGGATGTCTGCGTGTGCTCTGCAGGTGTTGAACACGTCAGGGTTTTCACAGGTGGACACATTTCTGGAGGAGCTGCTGCAAACACACACACACACACACACACACACACACACACACACACACACACACACACACACACACACACTCAGGAGACGGGCTGTGTGTGGTGAGTGTAGACGTGTTGACCTCCTGAACTCTGTTAGACAACACGGTGCTGTGCTGCTCGGGAAGCGGACTGCTGCGTCACACTCGCTCAGCTCCTGCCTGACCTCTGATCAGTGTGTGGGGTCAGTTTAGTGTGTATTACTGGCCTCAGCGGCAGCTCCAGAGGTGTGTGTGTGTGTGTGTGTGTGTGTGTGTGTGTGTGTGTGTGTGTGTTTCTGGGAAAACGATGACGTGTTCATGCTCTATTTACCTGCTGTACAGTTGATCAGTCCTGAGAGTCTGCAACACACACACACAGCAGCTCTTGCACGGGCACACACACACACACACACACACACACACACACACACAAACACTGACAATCACACACACTATTACACAGACACCGACAATCAGTCACACACATGCACACACACTGACAATCACACACTCAGACCCTCACACACACACACAGAACATCATATACACACTCACTGTCACACACACACACTGACTGTCACATATACATATTGACCATCTCACACACACACACACACACACACACACATCAGGACTGCTTGTGGGCTGATGCAGGTGTAGGTTTGATCTGATCTGGATTGAGTGTCGACGCACACACACACACACACACACACACACACTCTGGCTGAACATGACAAGGAGAGCCGGAGCTCCCGCAGAAACCCAATCATCTTTGTAACAGAGGTGTGTGTTTTTGAAGACTTTGTAGAAACTGCATGACTTTATATGAGGGTGTGTGTGAGCGCGCGCGTCACGATTCCAGCAATAAACCCTGACCTTCTTTACCAACACCGACTGAGTGTGTGTGTGTTGTCTTCATAAGTACACGATTATGCCGATGATGAGCACACACACTGACACATCTGCTGCTCTCAGTCTCTAGTCCAAATGTCCTAAATCCAGAAGCATGTCCAGACCCAGCTCGGAGCAGGCTGGGTGCATTAGGACCGGCAGGGTCACATTGGTGCCGTGACCCGTATGAGGGTTAGTGTAGCAGAGGCCAGGTAAACCTCACTGCTCTGACCTCAGTAAGACAGCAGTAGTCATGGTCTTTATCCTCCTTGTTAGAGCACTGGACTCGCCTGCAGAGAGTCGCCGGGTCAGTCCCAGCTCTGAGCAGGGTGGGTGGTGGAGGATCTGAGGGTTACTCGAGCTTTTAGAGCATTTCTTGGATCCTTCATCATATTTGGAAACCTGCAAGTACATTTAGTTTGTGCAAACAGCGCCACACAGTGGACGATCTGCAATTAAACCGCTCTAAATGCTTCATTACTGCTGTATGAGCAGATATTGACCACAGATGAGATTAAAATGTCAAAGTTCATCAGTAATGATGATCAGAAATTAAACATGACGACTATACAGGCTCATAGCCAGACTACTGAAAAAGTGGACATTTTTGCAGTTGTTCAATATTATATATTTCTATTTATTTATGCATTTTAGTGACATTTTAAGAACTAATCTTTGCCATTTTTGATCATTACCACACTTTTCTGATCTTAATTTTGTCAAAGTACTCAGCATGCTATTTTACTACAAAGGCTTTATTAACAATTTGCATTTAAATTGTAAGTTAATGCTGTTTTATAAACAATATGAGATTAGCATTATTAAAAAATTAATAAATATGGAAAAATACTTATTTTTAAATACATTTTTTTTAATTATACATCTTGTTTTAAAATAAATCTGAAGGCAAATAACAAATTGGCCAGCTCATTCAACTTTCCTCAGTCAGAATTTTGCGACTTGATTAATTAAAAATGTAATGAATCTTAAAGACTTCTTCTATAGATAATTTTCACAATGTATGACGGCATATCAGTCAAATGGAATAAGTGAGCTCATACAGGCCTCATATTCTGCACTTTGTCAGTTTGGATGATTGTCTGCTGTCAGCTTTAATCAGAAAATATGATTATAATGGAAGTCAATCTGCATTGCACACAAACTGAGAATGCATCAAGTCCAGTGTGGTCCAAGACTAATAAACCATAAACATATGAAGAGTTCAGATGCAAAAACCTCTAAATGCCATCTGAAATGTTGGGCTATTTTGGCAAAATCCTGTGTGTGTGTTCAGTAAATCATTGCATTAAAATAGGTTCCTTGCATTGCCTTAAAGAGAAATAGCTGCACATAAATATATTGGAGGCTGAGAACAGTGCTGACTTTAGAAGAGAACTTCAGAGGTTTTTGCATCTAAACCAGGGGTCACCAAACTTGTTCCTGGAGGGCCGGTGTCCTGCAGATTTTAGCTCCAACCCTAATCAAACACACCTGAACAAGCTAATCAAGCTCTTACTTGGTATACTTGAAACATCCAGGCAGGTGTGTTGAGGCAAGTTGGAGCTAAACCCTGCAGGGACACCGACCCTCCAGGAACAAGATTAGTGACCCCTGATCTAAACTCTTCATCTATTCAGTCCCCAAATCAGGGATCTCATGAGCTTGGCCATGGATTTATTTAAAAACATTTATTGGTTTTGATCATGACTGAGGTTGATTAACAGATGTGTGCAGAACAATATTTATCATCAGACACATTCACAGCACTTTAATTCAGAGGGTGTTTTAAACCCGAACATAACGAAAGGACGTTAAACCTGAACCTCCTGAACCATTGACGCGGGTTACAGATGTCCTCAATCAGCTGAGGGCGACAGAATACTTATTGATTTATTTTATTTTTTTATTGAACAACAAATATACAATTTAAACATGACATCCAAAAAATACAAGAGTAACTAATAACTTAAATTAAAAAATAAATTTAACAAATAAAAAGACAATTCAGCATAGAGATCTTTACAATGATAATATTTTAACTCATCCAATTGACAGCAAGAATACTAATCAATTAACTTCAGCTCCTTTGCCGCAATAATTGTATTTATACATTTTTCGCTCTTAAAATATTGGAGCGATTCTATATACAAATGAAAATCTGTAATAGCAACCTTTAAACAAGGTTTAGTGTTATTTAACCTGCATTTATGAACATGAAATTTACCGAACAAAATTAAAAAATTCTATAAAAATTCCACAGATAAATTTTTTGAAACAAATTAAAAATATAACGTCTTTGGGGGTCAAGTTGCAACTAAAACCGGATTTTTTTGTTTTTGACATACAATGATAGATCTTCCCAAAATTTTTAAAATATTCACAATCATAAAAAAGATGAATCAACGTGTCTGAGTGATGTAAACAGAATGAACAGTTTCCATCCGTCTGAGTAAATTTAGTTAAAGTTTGATTACTAATATAAATGTTATGTAAAATTTTTAAATGCTCCCTGTATTTGTTACCTGCGCAAAAACGAAAAGGAAGCAACCAAGCTTTTTTCCACACAATATCATCGAAATATACATTCCAAAAACATTTTCCTCTAGGTTTTAAGGCTCTATTTTTGAAAAATATTAATCTAATAACTTTGTTTGTACATTTTTAACTACAAAAGTGTACCCCATGTAAGTAAAGCGGAGGATATTTCTATAAATATTGATACTAGCCTATATGAAGACATGTGACTTCTCATTAGCATTAGTAAACCAGAGGCGATGGCTTTTGTTACATAGTTATATTTTTTAAATGTAATAGGGAATGACCATCTTTCCATACAATTTTTGTAAGAAAGTAAATTAGCTGATTGGTCCAAAATATCAGACAAGAAAAAAATACCTTTATCTGTCCAATTTTGCAGGTAGAGAGATTTGCGATTAAAAGTTATATAAGAATTATTCCACAAAATTGCTTTATGGAACGAGAAATTGTGCACATAACACAACTTCCATGCTTTAAGAGCTTGTTGAGGGCGACAGAATACTCTGGTAAAAGTCTAGAAGAGTTGTGCGTCACCCAGCGCTGTCTACCCTCTTCTCCAACTGCGTGTGTGTGTGTGTGTGTGTGTGTGTGTGTGTGTGTGTGTGTGTGTGTGTGTGTGTGTGTGTGTGTGTGTGTGTGTGTGTGTGTGTGTGTTTCTCTGTGTGAGCGACAGATGGCAGTAACACTCTTCAGATCTCCAACTCATCTGCGTCAGCCCGCCGACATGAACTCCCTCAACATTTAACTTGACATCTATATTCATTTAAATGACTTCCAATGAGCGAAATTATCTGCGAGACTGATTCCCTGCTCATAACCCGCGCTCGCGGTCACTGAGGGACAAACGCTGAGGGAGAAGCGCACGAGTTGGCGGACATTTATTTGAGATGTGATAAGCGCAGTGAGGAGCTCAGCTTTCCGAGTGTGTTTACCGCTGACTGCTGCTGATTTAGTACCGTCACACACACACACACACACACACACACACACACACACACACACACGGTGAAGAAGAGAGTGACGCACCAACAAAAACAAACGCGCGAGGCATCACGGGAAATGCAGTTCTACACCACAGCGACGTACATTCGATTCGCTCCGGTTTGTGGACACAAAATCTAGAATGGACAATAATGGATTTGATTTGAGAACAAAACGTGAAGGTAAATCATAATAAAATACACACGCGATGTGATTAGTCTCCGAATGCTCCTGCGTCGGGGGCGTTGACTGGTTCTCGTCTCGCGAGACTTGCGTGAAGCGCCGCGCTTCCTTGCTGTATTTCACTCATCAACACACAGAACGCAGCAGCGCTTCAGGAACGACTGCCTTTAGTCGGAAACATCCGTTTAACACTAATATACTCGATATATCACCGTCACCGAATGATCGCCGAGTTCCACACGGGATATTCAGCATCATCGTCATCATCCTTTCTGGAGCAGCTTCGTCCTCAAGTCTCGCGATGATCTTCCCTCTTCCTGTAAGTGGACGCCTCTTGTTTTGTTTTCTGACATTCGTGTGTGGATTACCCGCAGAACAGCGCAGATGTGCAGCACAGAATCTCAATTAACTCGAAAACCCATGTTTGTGTGTCGTTTCAGTGCGCCGTGACCGAACTCTCGCGCCTTTCTCTCTCGCGAGATTTACGCCGTTCTCTCTCAGACTCCATGATCTGCTGTCGAGCGGCGCGGCACGGCGCGATCCTCCCCGCGCGCATGGACTAACGGCGAGGATGGAGAGCGCGAAAGCGAAGAAGAGCGTGTGCGTGCGAGCCGAGGATGAGGAGGAGGATGAAGAGCAGAGCGCGTCGAGCAGCCCGATCTCCGCAGAGCCCCTGAGAGCCTGCTCCAGCCTGAGGAAGAGGAGGGTGAAGAGGCATCCGTCCAGCCTGGTGTCCGGGCCCCTGCCCCTGCGGCCCCGTCCCCGCCCCGGGCCCCTGCTGCAGCCGAGTGACCGTCAGTGGGTGCGTGTGGACCTGCGGCGCGGCTCGGTGCATGTGCACCCCCGTCTGCAGGTGTGGGCTCCGCCGCCGCCACCGCGGCCCGTCCTGTGCACCGTGGACTGCACCGCACTGGAGATCGCCCAGCGGCTCCAGCAGAGCAGCGGTTCTGTCCTGCGGCTCCGGGGCCCGCCGTGCGCCGACCTCCCTGACTCCTGTGACCCGCTCAGACTGCCACACAACGGGGCCGAGGGCCTGCAGGACCGGCTGCTGCTGCTGGAGAGGGACCCGCGGTACCCGCAGCCGGAGTTTGAGCTCTTCTCACACTCGGCGTCTCCGCAGGACGAGGACTCCAAGCGCTTCTCGGATGTGGACAGCAGCAGTGTGTGTGAGGATCTGGGGCCCGGGGCCCACTTCGGCCAGCACCGCGACTCCCTGAGCGATGATATGATCCTGGGGACGGAGGCGTGTGCGCTGAGTCCTGTGGAGGGCCTGGATCCGTACGGCAGCTCCTCTGATGAGCTGGAGCTGGACCCGGGGCCCACAGCGGCCCCCAGCGCTTCTCACACTGCAGACTCGGGCCCCGCTGACCCCAGTGCTCCCGAGGATGCAGAGTCGGGCCCGGCGCTGTATGTCCAGCTGCACGGCGAGGCCGCACGCCGCCTGGGCCCCGAGGAGCGGCCCCTGCAGATCCAGAATGACTTCCTCTGTAAGCTGGGCTTTAAGGACCCGTGGCGCGTGCAGGAGGAGGGCATGAACACCGAGCTGGGCTCACTGCTGCGCTTCTACGCAGGTAACACTAAACACACACTACAGCACACGGCTCACACTCACATCTGCACACTTTAGTTCCGGCCCCAATGGACCCTTTGCTCATCAAGTACACATCAAACAGGAGAGTACAGCACATCATTAATACAATACTGTTAGCTGACATAATGACAGAAGCACTCCAGGATAGTGTGATCCAGACCGTCAGGAGGAGAACAATAGTGTGAGACTGATAACGGCAGCCGGAGGAGAGAATAACGGCAGGTTTACTGCCCCCCACACACACACACACACACACACACACACACACCTCACACACGGGAGTTTGATGATGTAACACACACATAAACACATATCAATGTGCACACGCTTATTTAAAAATCTGAATATCTAACACTTTCAAGAGTTGAAGATGCTGATGAGTGTTGAACGCGTCAGAACACTGATGTGGAAAGGGTCCATCACACACCTGATCACACTGATGCGGTGCTGCAGGTGAGTGTGTTGGAGAGCAGCGCTGGATCTAAACTCTGCAGGACTGGGTTGGACCGGGCTGCATGATATGGCATTGCAATATTTTGTTTTTCAGCGATGTATATTCCAGTTTCACCTAGGCATGGGCTGGTGTTAGATTCTGACGGTTTGATGACCCAGGATAAAATTATCGTGGTTTCGCTGTACAGATATTTTCTTTTTAAGTGTCTGCATAAAAAACACAAACTTTTTACTCTTCTGAACACAGCATATTTTATTTTGAGAAACATTTCTAATATTTTGGAGCAGTGAACACGTCAGGCTAAATAACTCAAACGAATGATTGACCTCTGCTGTCTTCATTAAATCTAAAACTCTGATTTCTTTATGTAAAAATGGCATCTTTGGATGTGTTTTCTGCTGGAGATAAAAACATAAATAAGAAATCTTACACATACATTAGGAACGGTATCGCAGAAAATGTTGATGCTTTTAAAACCTTGACTTTTCCTAACCGCAGTATACCCGGTTATCATCCCATGCCCAGTTCACCACATGGCCTGAAGAGCTCTATTTGGGGGAAAAGTCTTGAATTTGGATTGATTGTGAGGATTTTGTAAGGGTGTAAATCATGCATAAAAATGAAAACTAAGTCGACGCAATAGCCTAGTGGTTAGCGTGTCGACATATGGTGCAGGAGCGTGTCAAGGCGTCCCGAGATCGAATCCCAGTTCGAGGACATTTACCTACCCTAACCCCTCTCTCTCTCTACAACTTCGCTTCCTGTCTAAATACTGTCCTGTCTAATAAAGGCAAAAAAGGCCAAAAATAAATCTTTAAAAAATAATAATAAAATAAATAAATAAATAACTAAATTCCAGCAGGCAGAATTACAACAGAGCAAAGCACAACACAGTGAAATAAACGAGCTTTATGGGATCAGGAGAGTCAAACAGTCTTCAGGGACTGACTAAGAAAAAGTCAAATAACACTGTAAAGTCTTCATTCATTCATTCATTCATTTTCTTTTTAGCTTAGTTTTATTCATCAGGGGTCACCACAGTGGAATGAACCGCCAACTTATCTTGCATATGTTTTACACAGTGGATGCACTTCCATCACTGGAAAACACACACACACACACACACACACACACACACACACACACACACACACACACACACTCGTACAGTACGGCCAGTGTAGTTGATCAGTTCCCCTATAGCGCATGTGTTTGGACTGTGGGGGAAACCGGAGCACCCGGAGGAAACCCACGCCAACACGGGGAGAACATGCAAACTCCACACAGAAACACCAACTGACCCAGCCGAGACTCAAACCAGAGACCTTCTTGCTATGAGGCGATTGTTCATCCCACTGTGCCACTCTGTGAAGTCATCATCTGATTTAATATTCAGTAAAAGTAATCTCCAGTAAAGTCCCAAAACCTGCAGATGTGTGTGTGTGTGTGTGTGTGTGTGTGTGTGTGTGTGTGTGTGTGTGTGTGTGTGTGTGTGTGTGTGTGTGTGTGAATGCTTTACGCTCTCCTGGAATGCCTGTGAAACACACACAGATGATGGAGCTCTGCTTGTACTCTGCTCTGACTCCACAAAGCTCATGTGCTCATCTGTTCTGCTGATCAACTCTAATCCTGACTCCACACTGCAGATCCTGGCATCTGACTATTGTGCACACACACACACACATTGACGTATGCTAAAACCATATATCATGCAGCCCTAAAACACACACACACACACACACACACACACACACACACACACACACACACACCTGGATGTAGAGTAGCAGCAGCGGCGGCTGGACTGATGATCAGACATGGTTCTGGGCATGGCAGTGTTGTGCTTTCTCTGAGTTGAGCTCATCTCTACTGCTGTAGTGCTGCTCTGTGCAGATTGAGTCACAGCAGCTCAACACAGACAGAGTTCTGCTAAACTGAATCTGCCAGCTGATGTGGACCGTTTGGAGTGTAGAAGTGGACAGTTAAACACAGTGAAAGTCTTCTTAAAGCTCACCGTTCAGCCTTAAAGGTCCAGTCAAGTGCTTTGACGGGCATCTTTACTCGATGTTTGACTTGATCTCAATCAAAACATGAAGAGAGGGCGGGACATAGCAAAGCCCCTCCCCTTTTTAAAAAAGCAGCCAATAGCGTTTTGTTTTATAACAGCTCTACCAGTGAGAGTGGTCATCAAATGAACAGCCAATGAGAAGCGTCTTAAAGGGGGCGGGGCATGTCAGACACTAGAGAGCCATTGATTGGTCATGATGTGATGAGGAACTGAGGTATGAGGAGACGTGAGGAAACCGATGGTCCATTCAGTGTTACATCTTCTACATGTGAATTTTAGGACTGTTTTGAGCACATTAGCTTATAGATATCCCAAAAAACAAACAATACTGATACTAACATCTAAACAAACTTTATTTTAATCCATGGGAACTGTAAATGATCATCCTTCGCTCGTCCTCCACCTGTTCCTCTCTTCTGTTGAGCACGAATGATTTAAAGACACCATTCACCATCAACTGAAAATTTCCTCCTCATTTACTCTGGTGTTTTTAACCCTTTATAAGTTTTTTTTTCTGCTGAACACGCGTGAGGATATTCTGGAGAATGCTGGAGACGGCAGGAACATGCAATACTCAGTTTCTCTCCAGCATTCTTCAGAATATCTTCATGCGTGTCCAGCAGAAGAGAGAAACTCACCCAGGTTTGGAACAGACGAGTGAATGAGGACAGAGTTTAGATGTGTGGGTGAACTGCCCCTTTAAAAATGACTTGATTCAACTTAAAAACTGAAGGCAGCAACACATTTTCCAGTGTAAACCCCCACAGCAGATCTCTCACATAACGCACCACTAGAAGATCACACAAGATCTGACTTTACTAACTATATTAAACACACATCATCTCAGCATATGCGCATTACTGAATAATATTAGTCTTAATATCTGCTGCAAGACCACAACACCAGTCATAAGTGTCATTAGATGCACAAGTTCATTCATTCATTTTCCTTCAGCTGAGTCCCTTTATTCATCAGGGGTCGCCACAGTGGAATGAACCAACAACTATTCCAGCATGTGTTTTATGTAGCGAATGCCCTTCTAACTGCAACCTAGTAGTGGGAAACACCCGTACACACTACGGCCAGTGTAGTTGATCAGTTCCCCTATAGCGCATGTGTTTGGACTGTGGAGGAAACCCACGCCAACACAAGGAGAACATGCAAACTCCACACAGAAACACACACTGACCCAGCCGGGACTTGAACCAGTGACCTTCTAGCTGTGAGGTAATTGTGCTAACCCCCCATGATGCCCTCTTCTGTACAAGTTATAAATACATACATGCAACTTTTATTAGGACAGTATTTGGCAGTGATGCAACTCCTAGAAAATCTTCAAATCTGCAGGTTCAGAAAAATCTAAATATGGAGGAAATCACCTGTAGAGTTGTGCAAATTACAATCTTAATGTTGAATTTGACATATTTACAGTGAGAAATGTGTAATATATATATCAAAGCTCAATTTTTGGTTGGTAATTAACATGGCACAGATATTAATTTGCTCAACTTTATATGGGATTTTCTCCATATTTACGCAGATTTTAATCTAAACTAAAAGAGCTGAAATGCACACAACATCTTCATTAAACGTGGTCTTTACTTAAAATTCAAACACTATTCGACAAAGGAAAATCCATAATTTCACCCCATTCAGTGTAATCTGGGCTGTTTCCAACATCTCTCCGTGCAACACAACACACCCTCATGACATATTCCCACACATTAATATCAGTGAACAGAGTCAATGCATTTACAGCACGTGGCTCTTCAAACTTGCCGGTCAGTGCTGTGGTGAAGCCGGAGTGTGTGTTTAGTGTGTGTCAGCGTTTGTCTCAGCAGTTCTCTGTCAGATAAGTGTGTATTGCAGATATCTGAGCCTCCGTCAAACCGCTGACGTTTGTTGACAGAAACTGAAGCAGATTCTGCCTCTGCTGGTCTGATGGAGATCTCTGACTGCACTCTGCGTGTGCTGTATGTGCTAAATTGAGATAATAGTATAAATGCAGTATTCATATCATGGGGACGTGTGTTAGGGTTATTTTCTGTGCATGGGGAGATGATTAATGTTGACTTTGGGGTCAAAAATGACCCGGGCACTATTTAAACTAGTGTTGTCAAAAGTTTCAGGCTTGATACCAACTGCACTGACATTTTGACTCATATTTACATATACTTAATACTCATATACAGTTAAAGTCAGTGTTATTCACCCTCATGTGCTGTATTTATTACAGATTGAGGAAATGTTCACAGTGTGTCTGATAATGTTTGTTCTTCTGGAGAAAGTCTGATTTGTTTTATTTGGGCTAGAATAAAAGCAGTTATTAATTGTTTTAAGCTCAATATTATTCACCCCTTCAGCAATATTAGTGTTGGATTGTCTCCAGAACAAACCACTGTTATACAATGACTTGCCTAATTACCCTAACTTTACCCTAATTACCCTAGTGAAGCCTTTACATGCCACCGTAAGCTGAACACTAGTGTCTTGAAGAAGATCTAGTCTAATATTATGTGCTGTCATCATGCTGAAGAGGAAACACATGATATATTAGAGATGAGTTATTAACACTGTCATGATGAGAGATATTAAGCAGAAATTGGGGAAAACAGCTGATAATTGTGACTGCATCTGTATGTAAAACATATCTGGAGTCAAATCAAGTGTTGGACATGATTAATTGTGATTAATTCCAGCTCTGTTGATGTATGGTAGGAAATATGATGATGGGGAGCGCTCAACAACAGCAGTATATTATATTTGGAGTATTGTGGAGCTGTAGTGTGTGCAGATCTCCACGGCGGCCGAGACGAGAGCACGTGCTTCCAGAAGATTTCCCACGAGAGGTCGTTCCTCTGGGTCAAGCGCTTGTTAAATCACACGTGCACATCACAAATACTGTTACAGCCGTCTGCTTATTTCATTAATGAGCAACCCTGTGTGTGTGTGTGTGTGTGTGTGTGTGTGTGTGTGTGTGTGTGTGTGTGTGTGTGTGTGTGTGTGTGTGTGTATGTGTGTGTGTGTGTGTGTGTGTGTGTGTGTGTGTGTGTGTGTGTGTGTGTGTGTGTGTGTGTGTGAGTGAGACAGAAATCTCTCATTATTGAGCAGCAAAACTCTGTCAGTGATATCTGTTCATCAACAGTTTTGTGAATTGCATTATGGGATGTTGGTCTCTGCTCTGTCCACTTTCCATGTTGGGAGTTCAGCTCTGCAGTTGGGCTGCATGATGTTGGGGAAATCAGACATTGTGGTGTTTATTTTTCTGCTATATATATTGCGCTATGAACACTATTTGGACTTGAATAGCTCGATATGTGATGAAATCATCAGCTCCGGTTGGAATAATTGCGTAGAGGAGTGAATCAAAGATGTTGCAAGCTTATAAGTAAGGTGGAGTGAAAGTGAAAGTAAAATGAGTAGCCAGATATTCAGCTAGAGTAATATGATGCCTTATTGTCATGATATGTAGCGCAGTGGGAAGCACGATCACCTCACGGCAAGAAGGTCACTGGTTTGAGTCTCGGCTGGGTCAGTTGGTGTTTCTGTGTGGAGTTTGCATGTTCTCCCCGTGTTGGCGTGGGTTTCCTCCGGGTGCTCCGGTTTCCCAACTAAACTGGCTGTAGGTGTCTGTAGCTCCGCCCTCTTCTGAAGAGCACAAACTCATTTGCATTTAAAGCGACAGTCACCAAACACCACAATTAGGATCAGAGCCTGACGTTTCAGAGAGCTGGAGAACATCATCTGTGTGTGTTCTCAGCTCAAACACACACACACACACACATCTACACACACAGGACATCTCCGTCTCATAGTGAGAGTGTGTGTGAGATCAGCTCATGTGATGACGCTGTGGCGAGTCGAGTGTTCATCCTGAGACTCCAGATGATTTCCGCGCGAGTGTGAATTCACAACCGTCCTGCTTGTTGATGTTACCATGGCGATCTATCTCTGTCACACACACTCTCTTGCTCTCACACACACAGTCTTGTTCTCTCTCTGGCTGCAGTAGTGTTGTGAGTGTGTGTGTGTGTGTGTGTGTGTGTGTGTGTGTGTGTGTGTGTGTGTGCTGATTGTGATGCAGATGAAGGCTGAGCGCTGTGCTGGAGCAGTGGAGTGTGAACAGAACAGAGAGATTCACTGCTGTTTCTCAGAGGCCGCAGGAAGTGCTCTCATTCACAGACGCGGCTCTGCCAGGAATACGGATGCGGCTCTGCCGGCCGAGCGGCTCTTAGCAACTGTTGAGCTCGGGTTCAGAGCCGCTGTACAGTGGAGAGAGCTGACTTTAACCCTGCGGGGTCAGAATGAGCTTGCTCCAGCTCTGTGTTCCCTCATCAGTGTTCACTCAGTGGACAGCACACACTCCAGTACAATCAGGATGTGTTTATCAGGATAATAGAGCTGCTGAAGAAGTAGAGAGAGTGTTTAGAAGACTGCGTGCGCGTGCGTGTGCGTGTGTGTGTGTGTGTATGTATAAGTGTTTGTTTGATTCTGCTTGGTTACTCGTGGTTAAGTGTCGTGGGCATGTTAGCGGAGCGATATGGAGCAGACATGTAAAAAATAATCGTGTAATAATTAGCATTTGCTAATCTGTTGCGCGTGACACACACACACACACACACAGTCACATGACTTTTCGGCATGTTAAGTGAGGTGTGTGTGTGTGCGCGTGCGTGTGTGCGTGTGCGTGTGTGTGTGTGTGTGTGTGTGTGTGTGTGTGTGTGTGTGTGTGTGTGTGTGAGTGTGTGTGTGTGTCCGGATGTGTCCTCCCAACTGCTGGAATCTAAGTAATGTTCTCAGGCGCTCCAGGAATGTCAGGAATGCCGAGCCGTGTGTGTGTGTGTGTTTGTGTGTGTGTGTTTGTGTGTGTGTGTAATCTGCACTGTAGAGAGCACCATCTGGATCTCGTCTGCTTCAAGCTGTGTTGTGATTTACACTCACACACACACACATTCACACACTCATTTACACACATTCTCTGATTTACACACACACTCACACACACACTCACTCACTCAAACATTCCCATACACACACACATCCACTCTCTTACTCGCACATACACACACACAAACACACAAACACTGATTCATTCACTCACACACACACATACAGACACACGCACATACGTACACTCGCTTTGACGCACATGCATACACACACACATGCAAGTGCACACAGGCATACACACACTTACCCTCACTCTAATTCACACACCCAAGCATGAACACACACACTTTCATTCATACACACACAGACATGCATACTCGCTCCGATTTACACACACACACACACACACACACACACACACAGTCTGTTTTTAAACTGCTCATCCTGTTTTGAGGCAGGTCTCGTCCTCTGGGTTTCCGCTATAAAGCAGAAGAGGGTGTGTGTGTGTGTGTGTGCGCTATATTTGTCCGCACTCTGCTGGTGTGTGTGTGTGTGTGTGTGTGTGTGTGTGTGTGTGTGTGTGTGTGGTCTAATGCACCGGAGAAGCCGCCTGTGTGACATATTGGGGCTGAAACTCCTGAATAATTACTTGCTGGAGCTTGAAGACCTGTGCTGGAGTGTGTGTGTGCGCGCGTGCGTGTGTGTGTGAGTGTGTGAGCGCATATATAAATCAGAGCGGTTATGCATATCTGTGTGTGTGCACGTGTGTTTTTGCTCATGTCAGTGTGTGTATGAATGAGAGCGCGTGTGTGTTCATGCTTGGGTGTGTGAATCAGAGTGAGGCTGAGTGTGTGTGTATATGTCTGTGTGCACGTGCATGTGTGTATATGTGTGTGTGTGTGAGTGAGTGAATGTGTGTGTGTGTGTGTGTGTGTGTGTGTGTGTGTGTGTGTGTGTGTGTGTGTGTGTGTGTCACTCAGCTCTTGCTCAGGAAAGGCTGTGGTTTCCTCTTGAGTTCACGACCGAGAATAAACCCACAACACGCCTAAATCATGCTTAAGACACATGTCAGATCTGTGTGTGTGTGTGTGTTATTCCTGCATCCCTCACTTTATAGGGTCCCTAACACTAGAGTGAATCTGAATTGTGTGTGTGCATGTTGTGTGCGCATGTGTCAGTGGTGTGTATATGTGTGTGTTTATTTGTTTGTTTGTGTGTGTTTGTGTATCATGAGGCAGTGTGTGTGTGTGTGAGGTGTTGTTTGGAGCGTGGCTGCTGTTAAAGCTCTGCTGATGGTAAAGTGGGCCGCAGTGGTGTACCGTGGGGTCCTGACCCACATATGTTCTGCTTTTGGGTCAGGTCTCTCCTGCTCGCTCTCGCTACTGTTCCTGATGACGGCGGCTCATTCTCTGACATACGCTGTTATCATCTCCGTCTGTTCATTCATTCTCCTTCAGCTGAGTCCCTTTATTCATCAGGGGTCGCCACAGCGGAATGAACCACCAACTATTCCAGCATATGTTTTACACAGCCGATGTCTTTCCAGCTTCAACCCATCACTGGGAAACACCCATACACACTCAATTACACACACACTCATACACTACGGCCAGTGTAGTTGATCAGTTCCTCTATAGCGCATGTGTTTGGGAATCAAGAGCACTCGGAGGAAACCCACGCCAACACGGGGTGAACATGCAAACTCCACACAGAAACACCAACTGAACCAGCCGAGACTCAAACCAGCGACCTTCTTACTGTGAGGCCAAAGTGCGACCCACTGCGCCACTGTCACCCACAGTATTATCATCTCAGTCTAATCATATCAGTTTCAATCATTACAGTATTTTCTCACTACACTGTGGAGATTGTGCATGGTTATTAGGAGCCATATATGAGAAGGCTCGGCCTCCTTTAGTGGACTTTTCTATTCTGGGCACTAGCAGAAGCCCTGAGTTTAGAGGTGTTTAAAGAGTGGGTAGTACTGATGGTTTACAGTCATGTGCACATTGATTCAGCATGCTGTGAAGCTTTCCTCGTGATATACGATATTATCAGTCTCATTAAGTACTCGCAGTATTTTGAAGTGTGCATATTATCCATATTGCACAGGGTAATTATCAAGACATTGAATTATTGAGATCTCTCTCACACACACACACAGACACAGACACACACACACACACACACACACACACACACAGACACAGACACACACACACACACACATGAGAACAGACGCATGTAAACCTGCAGAACACAATGTGCTTGGCGTTCAGTGCATACGCAGCGATGCTCAATTATTCAGACAATCTTTAATGCATGGCTGAAATATGGAGGACTGACTCGCTCTTCTCTTCCCTGAGTCCTGCTGAGTTTGTGTGCTGTTAATCAGCACTGAGCTGGTCAAACTAGCTGCTGAAATGTTAAGCTTTTAAGTAAGCTTATGTAAGTACTGAGTACTGAATTCCACAGTCATGATGAACTAGAGATATTACTGTCACTGTGAAGATCAAGTGCTCTGCATCAGAATGAATGGCATATACACAAACATATAATGACACCATGCCCAGTGCATTAACACAGGAGGAGTGTGTGCTGCAGGTGGTTTGTCGAGCCCACTCACCTGCATGGAGCACACTTACGCATCCTATGTATGTCAAAAAAGACCGGTCTTTAATCAAGATTTGAACTGAGAGAGTGTGGTTGAGCCTCGGACATTATCAGGAAGGCTTCAGGAGCCATAAATGAGAAGGCTCGACCTCCATTAGTAGACTTTTCTAGTCTGGGTACTAGCAGAAGCCCTGAGTTTGTGCGTCTGAAGGTGTGCTGGGTGTGTTTTCAGCACGAGAGGAGCACTTAAGTCATGTTTATTCTCTGTGTTGCAGGAAAACCTCACAGTATCGAGAGCTCGGAGCGAATCCAGCTATCTGGGACGTATAACGTGCGGAAGGGAAAGCTGCAGCTCCCGGTGAACCGCTGGAGCCGCCGGCAGGTCATTTTATGCGGCACGTGTCTGATGGTGTCCTCGGTGAAGGCCAGCCATACGGGGAAGATGCACATCCTGCCCCTGATTGGAGGAAAGGTACTGAACCCTGCGTATTATTATTATTATTATTATTATTATTATTATTATTTTTATTATTATACATATTAACTTTATTAAACACTCATGATGAGTGCACGATGAGGACAGAGGAAGAGCCGGGACACACCAAGAGTTCTTTCAGGACTCGCATCAAGATTCTTCATGTTCATCTTCAACGCCTCCTCCTTCATCAGCTCAATAATGTTCATGTTTGGTGACTGGGCTGGCCAATCCTGGAGCTGCTTTGCTTTTATGAGCCTTGATGTGGAGGCTGAAGTATGAGGAGGAGCGCTATCCTGCTGGAGAATTGTCCCTCTCCTGTCATCCTGTGGTTCCTCTCCAAATGTCTTGATAGCTCAGGCTGTTGATGTTGCAGATCTCTCGCACGCCCCCATACTGACTGAACCCCAAACCATGATTTCTCCTTCACCAAACTTGACTGATTTCTGTGAGAATCTTGGTCTATGCTGGTTCCAGTAGGTCTTCTGCAGTATTGGTGATGATTGGGATGCAGATCAGCAGAGAAATCCACCTTGTGACACTTGATGATAAACTGGAAGTCAGTAGTGTGTCCGGCTAGTGTGTTTGCTGTTTTCCATTTAGAGCTGCACAGTCAGAGCTGCTTGACACTGCAGGAAACACACGGCTCTAATACAGCTCACAGGCACTCAGTAGTGTTTACTTCAGCCTTCAGCAGCTCTTGTGGACAATATCCTGCACAATACTCTTCTGTCTTGTGTCAAAGTACATGAGTAGTCTGTGTCAGGGTAAGTGTGGAGTTCAGTATGTGCAGTAGATGTACAGCTCGCTCATGTGTAGGTGTACTGCAGCTCTTGTGTCCGGTGCTGTGTTCATATTCATCATCCTTGTGTTCATTAATGGTCCTGCGAGACTCCACCGCTCACTGTACTGTAGGATAATCTGCAGCAGCAGTGAGCTGGTGATCCTGTCTGATGATGATGATGATGATGATGATGTGTGTGTGTGTGTGTGTGTGTGTGTGTGTGTGTGTGTGTGTGTGTGTGTGTGTGTGTGTGTGTGTGTGCGTGCAGGTGGAGGAGGTGAAGAAACACAGCCACTGTCTGGCCTTCAGCTCGGCGGGTCCTCAGAGTCAGACCTACTATATCAGCTTCGACAGCTTCACTGAACACCTGCGCTGGCACCGGCAGGCTGCGAAGGTCAGTGTGTGTGTGTGTGTGTGTCTGTCTGTGTGTGTGTGTGTGTGTGTGTGCATGTTTACAAACTTGTATAATGTCATGCTGTTTGACACTGGTATTACAGAACATGAGGTGAATCATGAGGACAGTGCTGATGTCACTATTGCACTGCTTTGTTTTCATTGGTCAGATTGTACTAATGTTCTGTGATTGGTCAGATTGCACTACTCTGCTCTGATTGGTCAAATAGCATTACTCTGCTCTGATTGGTCAGATTTCATTACTCTGCTCTGATTGGTCAGATAGCATTACTCTGCTCTGATTGGTCAAATAGCATTACTCTGCTCTGATTGGTCAGATTTCATTACTCTGCTCTGATTGGTCAGATAGCATTACTCTGCTCTGATTGGTCAGATTTCATTACTCTGCTCTGATTGGTCAGATTGCATTACTCTGCTCTGATTGGTCAGATAGCATTACTCTGCTCTGATTGGTCAAATACCATTCCTCTGCTCTGATTGGTCAGATAGCATTACTCTGCTCTGATTGGTCAAATACCATTCCTCTGCTCTGATTGGTCAGATTGCATTACTCTGCTCTGATTGGTCAAATACCATTCCTCTGCTCTGATTGGTCAGATAGCATTCCTCTGCTCTGATTGGTCAGATTGCATTACTCTGCTCTGATTGGTCAAATACCATTCCTCTGCTCTGATTGGTCAGATAGCATTCCTCTGCTCTGATTGGTCAGATTGCATTACTCTGCTCTGATTGGTCAGATTGCATTACTCTGCTCTGATTGGTCAGATTGCATTACTCTACTCTGATTGGTCAGATTGCATGCTGTGTGCGACTTGCTATGTGTACCAAACATATAGATGTAATTGGATTTGCATTTTACAACTTAAATTTAATGTAAAACATCAGTAATAAATTATTATGTGATTATTTTTTAGTTTTCTGTCCTCCTGAAATCATTCTGCATAAATTAGCAGATTTAATTATATTCTGTGCAGTAATAGCTAACACTCTCAGCATTGTGTGTGTGCGCCTGCTCATTAGCATGTGGCTCCTGATTGGTCGGCTGTGAAAAGGTCTGTCATTGGTCGCGGTTTGTCCTGACAAGGACACCCATCGCTCCATTAGGGAGATGTGTGTGTGTGTGCGTGCGTGTGTATGTGTGCGTGCGTGTGTGTGTGTGGAAGCCCTAGTTGTGAGTCCTACTTTAGCACGCTTCACTATGAAGGCAGCATCCTGAAGCAACACAAGTAGGGCAGGGCAGTGCGCGCCGGGAGCCTCAGATTAGCAGCAGAGACTGCGGGAGGGATTACTGCATACACACCTGCTGATTGGCTGACTGCAGGTCACCTGATCATACACCTGTGACTCAAGAGATACTGCCAGAGGTGTCGTCCAGCGCACAACTATTAAAAACAACACTGCATTTCAATAGTGTTATTGTTATTGTTTTACTGTGTGTGTGTGTGTGCGCGTCCGTGTGTGTGTGTGTGCGCGTCCGTGTGTGTGTAGTGATGTTCATATATGTGTAGTAATGTGTGTGTGTGTGTGTGTGTGTGTGTCCATCAGATGGTGTCTCAGAGGATCAGCTCAGTGGATCTGTCCTGCTGTAGTCTGGAGAAGCTTCCTCCAAACCTGCTGTTCAGTCAGGATCTGACGCACCTCAACCTCAAACACAACTTCCTTCCTGCCGACCAGACGCTGCTGCAGCTCCAGAGGTCAGTCAGGGGTCACGAGGACACCAACACTCCCACTGTAGCATGACAACACTCTGACAAGGGTCCACTGTGTAGATTTCTGATGACAATGATCTGACTAGGCGACTCAGCACTGTCACCTCACAGCAATCAGGTTGCTGGTTTGAGTCCCGGCTGGGTCAGTGTGTGTTTCTGTGTGGAGTTTGCATGTTCTCCCCGTGTTGGTGTGGGTTTCCTCCGGGTGCTCCGGTTTCAGTCCAAACACATGCGCTATAGGGGAACTGATCAACTAAACTGGCCGTAGTGTATGAGTGTGTGTGTGTGAATGAGTGTGTATGGGTGTTTCCCAGTACTGGGTTGCAGCTGAAAGGGCATCCGCTGTGTAAAATATATGCTGCAGTAGTTGGCGGTTCATTCTGCTGTGGCGACCCCTGATGAGTAAAGGGACTAAACCAAAGGAAAATGATGTCATAATGGAACTAACACAGCCACGCCCCTCCAGCTGTCAGTTTGGACATCGCTATGACAACAAGCAGAAATGGTGTGACAATGCTGGAATAACTCTCCCCAAACCCTTCTCCACATCCTTCTGAATGAAACGCCCACTTTACCACAGCCAATCAGCTCACAGTAGAAAAAACAAGCCACGCCCACTGTTTTCTCATTTAATATTCATATAATAAGCGGAGTGTGTTGTATTAATAGTGGGGTGTGTTGTATTATAGTGTGTTGTATTAATAGTGGAGTGTGTTGTATTATAGTGTGTTGTATTAATAGTGGAGTGTGTTGTATTATAGTGTGTTGTATTAATAGTGGAGTGTGTTGTATTAATAGTGGAGTGTGTTGTGTTAATAGTGGAGTGTGTTGTATTAATAGTGGAGTGTGTTGTATTAATAGTGGAGTGTGTTGTGTTGTTAGTGAAGTGTGTCTCTGCTGTGTGTTTCCGCAGGTTCAGTCGTCTGCGCAGTCTGAATCTCTCCAATAATCAGCTGTGCAGTTTCCCGCAGGCGCTCTGCTCCATCAGCAGCCTGAGCGAAGTCAACCTGAGCTGCAACCGCCTGCGCTCCATCAGCCCCGACATCGCCCGCATCAGCAGGTCTCACACACACGTTCACTAACACAACCATACACTCTTAATCATGACTTCTGCGTGGTGTCCTGTGCACATGTACACCCGTGTCGTGAGCGTACAGCACTTCTCATGCAGAACCTGTGCTGCCCTCTGCTGGACACTGCGTAACCTGCATCTCCTTCTGCTGTGCTGTAACTAATGCTGTGTGTGTGTGTGAGTGTGTGATGATGATGATGATGCTGATGTCTGTGTGTGTGTGTGTGTAGCCTGCAGACGCTGGTGCTGGACGGTAATCTGCTGTGTTCGCTGCCGCTGGAGCTGGGCTCTCTGCACCGGCTGGTGTTTCTGGGTCTGTCCTTTAATGAGTTCCAGCAGGTTCCGCCGGTGCTGGAGCGGCTGCCCGCGGTCGAGAGGCTCTGCATGGCGGGAAACAAACTGACAGAGCTCAACCTGCAGAGCTTCAGACTGCTCACCGTCAGACACGTGGACCTACGGTGAGCACACACACACACACACACACACACACACACACACACACACACACACCATCATCATCATGATCACACACACCATCATCATCTTCATCATCACATGATGTGTACATGTTCAATGAAGTGTGTTTGTGGAAGGCTATTCCACAGTTTAGGAGCCATATATGAGAAGGCTCGAGCTCCTTTAGTGGACATGGCTATTCTGACAACTACAAGAAGCCCTGGATTTGAGATCTTGTCATCGTTCTCACACACACACCCCATCATCATCATCCACACACACACACACACACACACACACAGCATCATAATGTGATCGAGGCTCTAGCAGTGATTATGCATGCTTGTGTGTGTGTGTGTGTGTGTGTGTGTGTGTGTGTGTTCAGTCTGAATCAGATCTCCAGTGTGCTGCGGGACGAGCCGGAGTTCTTGCGCGGGGTCACTCAGCTGGACCTGCGGGATAACTGTCTGCAGGAGCTGGACGCCTCCGTGTTCCCCCGGCTGGAGGTGCTGCACTGCCAGAGGAACCGCATCTCTCAGCTGCGCGTGTGCGGCGCTGCGCTCAAAGCTCTGCACGCATCCAACAACGGTACACACACACACACACACACACACTCATGCATATGCACACTTTTACTCAGATGCACACACACACACACACACACACACACGTCTGATTTTCACGCTGTGTGTTGCCCTCCTTAGAGTTGCAGGAGATTCTGGTCAGTCCTGCTGCCTCAAACCTGACGTACATCGACATCTCCAGGTGTGTTTCCTCACACACATCACAGCAAACACACCTGAGCACATTACTGGCTGCTGGTGAAATAAAACGATAATACACTCATCCAATAACCCCCCTCCTCTCTCCCTCTCTCCCTCTCTCCCTCTCTCTCTCTCTCTCTCTCTCTCTCTCCTCCAGGAACTGTATGAAGGCTCTTCCAGACTGGTTGAGTGACAGCAGGAAGCTGGAGGTTCTGGACATCAGTCACAATCAGATGACGGAACTTCCTCCATGGTGAGTGTGTGAAGTGCCTGAGTGTGTGTGTGTGAAGTGTTGACCTGTGTGTGTGACATTTTGACCCATGTGTGTGTGTATCCGCAGGTTATTGTGCAGCTCGAGTTTGAGGAAGATTCTGGCGGGTCACAATCAGCTGAAGCGTTTGCCGGAGCGGGTGGAGCGCCCCCTGGTGGAGGTGCTGGATCTACAACACAACCAGCTGGAGGAGCTGCCCTGCAACCTGTTCCTCAAGACTGATAGGTCAGACAGACACACACACACAGGCACATATATAAACACACACATATATAAATAAACACACACACACACATATAAACACACACACACGTATATAAACACACACACGTATATAAACACACACATATATAAACACACACACACACACACACGTATATAAACACGCACAAATATATAAAAACACACGCACAAATATATACATAAACACACACACGCGTATATAAACACACACACACACGTATATAAACACACACACATATATAAACACACACACATATATATAAACACACACACATATATATAAACACACGTATATGAACATAC
>NC_141022.1:610000-692500 GCF_052040795.2 Danio rerio
TGGTCAAATCGAACCTAGAGCAATATCTGTTGGTCAAAACTAGCCTAGAGCGACATCTGTTGGTCAAAACTAGCCTAGAGCCACATCTGTTGGTCAAAACTAGCCTAGAGCAACATTTGTTGGTCAAAACTAGCCTAGAGCGACATGTGATGTTCAAAGCTATCTTAGAGCCCATTTGTTCAAAACTAGCCTAGAGCGACATCTGTTGATCAAAACTAGCCTAGAGCGACATCTGTTGATCAAACCTAGCCTAGAGCGACATCTGTTGATCAAAACTAGCCTAGAGCGTCATCTGCTGTTAAACTAGCCTAGAGCACCCTCTGCTGGTCAAAACTAGCCTAGAGCAACATCTGCTGTTTAAATATAGCCTAGAGCGTCATCTGTTGTTCAAAGCTATCCTAAAGCGCCATCTGCTGTTATACCCTAGTTTAGAGCGCCCTCTGGTGTTAAACACTACCATAGAGCGCCATCTACTGTTGAAAGCCAAGCTCAGAATCCGCTCTGTAGAGAACGGCGCTGTGTTCTGCAGATCTCCTCATGGATGCGGTACAGCTCCTGCAGTGAGTGAGTGTCTGTCAGTATTGAGCGAGCGCCTCTGTTAGCGCTGCTCTGGGCCAAACGGGTGTGTGTGACGCCTCGTCCTTCCAGATTTCCCTTTAAGAGAACACAGGAGTGTCTCCAGCGGTTCACTAGTCTGAAGAGCAGCACACTACTGATGACGGACTGTCTAACACTCTGACTGTCCTCAGAGCCGTCTAGAGTTCAACACTAGCGCTGCCTGACTCGCTCGGGTTCAGTCTGCACGTGTCCTCTGATGCGAGAGCAGACTGTGAGTTTGCTGATGAGCAGCTGTGAGTTGTGTTGTGCGGTACACCTGAGTAACACCACGCTTACCTGTTGTAGATAGAGCACTTACAGTAGTACTGTTCCTCTGCAGTACAGCGCGGCCTCGGCCACTATTAAACTAGAAATTTAGTGTAAATGTGAAAGACTAACTCCTAGGAGTTGCTCCTCTTATGGTGACCTTATCGTCACTTTACTAATCTTCTCTGAGAGAAATGGTGATTCTTCTTCTTCTTCTCTTTCCCACGAGTGTAAATAAGAGCCATGTTGAATACTGATGCTTTCTACAGGAACCCAGTGTCTAGAACCACACATCAGCACCCTTTACACACACACACCGATAATCACACACATATACATACACACACACACATTCACACATACACATTCAAACACACACACACACACATACACATTCACACACACAAGCTCATTCAAACGCTCTCGCACAAAAACACTCACCCACTCACACACACACACATAAACATACAGATACATATACAAACACGCACACATATACCCACTCACACACACACGCACACACACTAAACATACACATACATACACTCACACACACACACATAAACATACAGATACATATACAAACACGCACACATATACCCACTCACACACACACGCACACACACTAAACATACACATACATACACTCACACACACACTTAAACATATGCACACACTTATAGATACACTCACTCACATTCACGCACACACACACAAACTCATTCAAACACTAACCCACACACACACATACACACACACAAACAAGTACCCACACACACTCTCTCTTTCTCTCACACACATGCACACATTTACACACACACATCCTCATAAAAGCAAGTACACACACTCTTTCTCTCACACACACACATACACAAATGCACACACGCAAATACACACACACACACACACAAAAATGTACATGCACACATGCACTCACTTACACACACTCGTACACACACACTCAAACTTTTATACACTCTAACATACACACTCACTCTCAGTCTCATACACACATTTACACACATACCCTTAAATTACACACACACACACACTCTGTCACATACATACACACACACTTATACAGACACATCCTCATAAAAACGTGCACACACATACACTCTCTCGCTCACATACACACACCCACACACACAAAAACAAGTACAAACTCTCACACACACATTAAAAGCAAGTACACACATACACACACACGTTTACACACACACCCCCTTATAAAAGCAAGTACACACGATCTCTTTTACACACACACCCATATAAAAACAAGCACACACACACACACACACACACACACACACACACTCAGACTCGCGCGCCTCGTCACACCAGCATGACTGTGTCAGTCCTGTAATGCAGAGCAGCTCATCTGTAAGGAATCAAACACACACACACACACACACACACACACAGTTCCTAGTTTTGTTATAATAAATCTTAAATTTATGACTCTAAACTGGCTCTGCTCGTGCTGTTTCTGAGTGTGTGTGTGTGTGCGTGCACGTGTGTGTGTGTGTGTGTGTGTGTGTGTCATGTCAATATTCATTCATTCATTTTCCTACAGCTTCGTCCCTTATTTATCTGGGGCCACCACAGCGGAATGAACCGGCAACTATTCACAGCGGATGCCCTTCCAGCTGCAACCCAGTACTGGGTAACAACCATACACTTATTCACACACACACACACTCAAATACTATGGCCAGTGTAGTTGATCAGTTCCCCTATAGCGCATGTGTTTGGACTGAAACCGGAGCACCCGGAGGAAACCCACACCAACACGAGGAGAACATGCAAACTCAACACAGAAACACCAACTGACCCAGCCGAGACTCAAACCAGAGACCTTTCAGAGAGTTTATAGCATGTGTTCAGCACTCATACATTCTCACTCCAGCTGATCTCAGCTCAGTTTACAGCTACAGTGTATTTGAGTTGTGCACATCAGACTCTTCATTTTAAAGCAGATGCGCATCTTGGTGTTTCCATGAAGCATTTTTAATACAATATTCCAGAACGCACACAAAGATCAACAGTATCTGGACGCAGCCTTGATGATGCAAGCTGAGACTGCAGATCAGTGATGCACTGACAGACAATGGAGCTGCTGACATCACAGAGAGGGGCGGAGCTAGGTGAGCGCATTAAAAAGCCTTGCATGCAGCTCATATTGCATCTGCACCAGGTCTGCATCCAGATGGCAGCTCTCTAACTAAAGAGAACAGACAGGCGTCCAGAATCAGCGTCTCCCTGTGTGTGTTCAGGCTTTGGAGTGTATGTTGTGCATGGTGATGTCGTGTGTGTCCAGTTTGACAGTCTTGCGTCGCTTCTTCACACACACCACACTGACCGCGGTGATGGCCAGCATCAGCAGCAGCGTCAGACCCGCCGCCAGCACCGCCGTCACCACTGTGTGCCGAGTGGAGCTCTTGTGCTGACAGCGCTCGCCGTAATACCACCAGTCACTGCCCACCGCACACCTGCACACACACACACACACACACACACACACACAATCAATAGAGTCACACACAGAGACACAATCAGGGGACCAGACTTGCTTGTGTTGTTTCTAGTGCAAATATCTGAAAACTCTTCAATCAGTCAGCATTTCCCAGCACTCGATGTTGTGTTTGTCCAGAAAATGCTGACTGATTGAAGAGTTTGTAGATATTTGGGCCAGAAACAACACTAAAACTCTGAGCAAGCCGAGCATTACTGCAGTGTGTGGGTCAGCGGTGTGTGTTACCTGCAGACGGGCTGTCCTGCATCGTCCAGCACACACACTCCATCATTCTCACACTGCAGCGACACACACGGGTCAGGAGGAGGAACAGTGGTGCTGGAGCTGGAGCTGGTGGTGCTGGAGCTGGTGTGTGTGTCTGCGCTGGTGTGTGTAATGGAGCTGGTGTGTGTGTCTGCGCTGGTGTGTGTGGCCGGGCTGGCTGTAGTGCTGTTGTCTGGGTTTGTGGGTCCGGTGTGAGCCGATGTTGCTGGAGTCACAGTTGTGGACGGTAAAGGCTGTGAAGCGACCAGATCAGAGATATCTGCAGGAGAGCAAACACAGAATGTCAGTGAGTGTGTCGGCAGACGGTCTTCATCCAGTCTCATTAGAACAAACCATTTATTCACGGTGGCTCAGTGGTCAGCACTGTCACCTCACAGCAAGAAGGTTGCTGGTTTGAGTCCCGGCTGGGTCAGTTGGTGTTTCTGTGTGGAGTTTGCATGTTCTCCCCGTGTTGGTGTGGGTTTCCTCCGGGTGCTCCGGTTTCCCCCACAGTCCAAACACATGCACTATAGGGGAACTGATCAACTACACTGGCACTAGTGTATGAGTGTGTGTGAATGAGTGTGTATGGGTGTTTCCCAATACTGGGTTGCAGCTGGAAGGGCATCTGCTGTGTAAAACATATGCTGGAACAGTTGATGGTTCATTCCGCTGTGGCGACCCTTGATGAATTCGAGACTAAGCTGAAGGGAAATGACTGAATGGTGGTTGTCGGCGCTCACCCTCCATGGTGAGCAGGAATATGGCGTCTCCACCCTTGATGAAGTCCCGGCTCAGGGCTCTGGCCTGGGTCAGGTACACGGGGGTCCCGGCGCCTGGGCCTCGGAAATACTCCGTCCCATTGTCATCAGTCACTTTCACACCAACTTTACGTGGATCATCCCAGAAGAGATTCAGAGATCCTGGAAATAAATGGACTGTATTTTTGTTATATGTTTACATATTCACGTTCGTCAATCACCCCTCCACCCCCCCAAACAGACATCCAACATGACCATAATATGACCACGAGTGCCTCTAGGAGAGGGACAGTAAGGACGATTCTAAAGGGCCAATGCAGTTTTGCCCCCCCCCCCCCCCCCCCCCCCCAAACCACAAACACTCGAACAGAAATCCAACAAGATAGTATGACCAGAGTGCCGCTAGAAGAACCCTAACCCTAGAGTGCTGCTAGAAGAAGAAAGTTAGGACGAATCTAAGGGCCCAAAGTTTTGGGGCCCCCAGAGTTTGTCTAGATTGACTATTGTCCCCCTTCTTCTTCACTTTTTTTCATTTAGCCCCCTAAAAATTTATCCCCAATACTCCCAAACAGAATTCTAACTGAAAGTATTGACAATTCTAAGGGCCTACACAGTTTTATGGGCCCCCAGAGGTACTAATGACCCCCCCCCCCCTTCACTTTTGTCATTTATCCCCCCAAACATTCATCCCCAATACCCCCAAACATGTCAATCAGAATAGTATGACCACGGGTGTCCCTAGGAGTGGGAAAGTAAGGACAATTCTAAGGCCCCATGCAATTATTGGGACCCCAGATATTCTGTTGCCCCCCTCTTCACTTTCATCATTCATCCCTCTTGTAACCCCCCCCTCCCAAAACCCAAAAGCCACCACACAGAAATCCAACAGGATGCTTTGACCAGAGGCGCCGCTAGGGCTGGGAAACTAAGGACAATTCTGAGGGCCCGAGCAGTTTTGGGGACCGCAGAGATTCTATTGCCCCTCCTCTTCTTCACTTTCGTCATTCATCCCTCAAAACCCCTAAACAGAAATCCAACAGATTAGACCATGAGTGTCCGTAGGAGAGGGAAGGCAAGGACGATTCTAAGGGTCCATGCAGTTTTGGGGCCCCCAGACATTCTGTTGCCCCTCGCCTCTTCACTTTCATCATTCATCCCCTCTGTATCCCCTTCCCCTCATAACCCACTACACAGAAATCCAATAGCATGGTATGACCTGGGGCACCGCTAGGGCTGGGAAAGTAAGGACGATTCTAAGGGCCCACACAAATATTTGTCTCCATAGGGCCCGAAACTGATCGCGGCACCCCTGAGTATGACTGGAATCTTAGAGTATTCTCTCACCTTCCACAGTCATGTTGGGGTCGGTGGTCACGCTTCTCTGGTTGGACATGCGTCTGCGGATATCTGCGTTCTGGTCCATCATCATCATGGTCATCTGCTTCCACTGCGCAGGCCACACCAGCCCGCCGTCCACTGCCGCATCTCCAGATACTAAATGAGCATAGGCTCCCATCTCGCCCGGGTACCCCGCGGTCCCATTGGGGTACAGGCCCATCTGGAAGCTGTATCCGTGTCTGGAGGTGAAGCGCGGGCTGTAGATGGCCGTGTCCATCGGTGTGTTCTCCAGAATGCTCTTGAAGTCCCGGACGATCCACACGTGATCAGGACATCGCGTCTCTGAGAGGTTGATGTCGTCTATTGAGAGTCCGCCGGAGCTCCCGGTGCCTTTAGTGCCTTCAAACACCACACGGAACTTTCTGGAGACGTTCAGACTGATGTGCTGAAGCTGCCAGCGCTCGCCTGGAGGAGCTTTCAGATCAACACACAACAGAGTCTCAATCACACACACACACACACTATAGCAGGGGTCACTAATCTTGTTCCTGGAGGTCCGGTGTCCCTGCAGGGTTTAGCTCCAACTTGCCTCAACACACCTGCCTGGGTGATTCAAGTATACCCAGTAAGAGCTTGATCAGCTTGTTCAGGTGTGTTTGATTAGGGTGGAGCTAGAATCTGCAGGACACCGGCCCTCCAGGAACAAGTTTGGTGACCCGTAAAGACGGGCTAACACTATTGACCTTTTTCTGCAATGTTGAGGTAGCTGACAGTACCGAATCATACTCTACTATACTGAACAGGCCCCTCAGTGTAAACCCACTTGTGTAGTGTGTGTGTGTGTGTGTGTACCATGTATCTGCTGCACGAGACGCAGCGTCCCGTTGGGGTTTTCAGTGTCGAACTCTCGTGTCCAGATGCGTAGCCGGTCAGAAGTGTGTCCGCTGTTGAAGACGAAGAACTGCAGACACTGGAAGCCTCTCTTCGGGTACAGAACCCTGCTCTCCAGCAGAGCCTTGGCCCCCTCCGGCCCTCCCGCCGTGCTGAAGTGCATGAAATAACCCTTACCTGAGGACGGAATATCATCATCAGAATAACTGCAAACACAGAGACATTGGCAAAGCCTGTGCACATTTCAGCAATCAGTATATTTACATGACTCTGACTTTAATACCACTCATGCCTCATTCACACTGTCGCTCAGGGTGGTGATCTGCTGCACACGCAGGTCTGTGTGTGTCTACAGCACGGGGAATACAACATACCTCTGCAGGAGCTGAGAGACCTCTACTGGAGCTCATGGTGAAGCATTCTCAACTTTGTCACGTCATTCGACTTGTCCACCTGGTCGTCAAAGTTCGCTGTCGAGGTCGCCGAAAGTAGCTCGCTCTCCGTTGAAATAAACGGTCGCTGCAGGGGCCTCGTGTACGAAGACTTGCGTTGAAATCATACTGAAACGTTGTGTACGCTGTAAATGTGCTGTTCGCAGAATCCCACGCATATTCTCTTTGTACATCCGAATGAACGTTAAACTGAGCGCAACATGCACGAGCGCATAACCCCTCCCCCGTATGAATATGCTAATGACTCTACTATGGCAAAACCCAACGAAAAAGCAAAGGCGAAAGCGAGCAAGAAGAGAAACCTTGAACAGAATGCGAACTGGAGCTTCTGCTATCGGAGGTAGATCGGAGATAAGCGGTGTTATCTGCAAGTTTGTTCTCCGGAATTAACAACAAAAGAAAAAGATAGAGTGGGGGAGTTTAGCTGATGCGGTTCACACAGTTAAATCTGAACATCGCTCTGAGTGGATTAATACAGTAATAGTGCGATGTAAAGCTGTAAAACTTTATAGTGTTCTTAACAGCGTGAGTGGCGCAGCTCGTAAAACGCATGGCAACATGTTTTGACACGTTCAAGCATGAACTGGGTTCGATTCCAGCGTCTGATGAACTCATTCTATTTCTTCCTCCGCTGCATATCAGATTTTGCCAACTATTTTACCTACAAGTGTGCAAATTCATCTTCAGATGGGCCTTTATATCTTTATATATGCGCTTTAATGTTTGGCTGGTCAACTGCATGGTACAGAAACCTTATTTACCTGCTAGACATGCGGACAAACCGTCTCACAGCTGCCATTGCATGGGTTAAAGACACGTTGTAGAGTGCAGTTCAACACAACTGCCTCTAGGAGTCTCCAATGGAATTAAAACAGACACGCACAAGAAATGTAAGTTGGCGTACGCAGGCATGACGCTGGCGTGGAGCTGCACACATTCTCACGCTCATTTCATCGTTAGTAAATCCAAGCGCGAGCGTGAATCCTGGCGTACGGAAAGGTTTTTTGAGGCCCCAGGTCACTTGTAGTGTGACTGAAGTTTAGGACGTTTAACAATTCTAATGATCAGAACATTTACAATACTAACATGATAAACCTACTCTTTACTAAATTTAACAAGCGGAACATTTATAAATGAATAAGATTAAGATTGTTTAGGGGGTTTTCACCTTTATTTTGGATGGGGCAGGGGAAGGGTCGGACCCTGAGCTGGGAATGGAACTCGGGTCACTGTGAGCAGCATGGTGCTATATATCAGCGCACTTCACCACTAGACGTCTCAACAATTTTAACAGTCAGCATGTCGACTCCTATTTTCATTTATTGCATTACATTTAGAAAAGTCACTCAAATATGATTGCGTAATGTTTGTAAGTAATGCGTGACTTTACTCGTTACTATTATTGCGTAACTCACTTTACTGTAATGCGTTCCCCACAGCTAGTGTCCAGCAGACTGCAGATATGACATGATGAATATGTGTGTCGAATGATGAGACTGATCCCGCAGACTTGCCTTCGCAGCGGCCCATGTTGGTGTAGTCCGTGTCCGGTCCTCCCGCAGCCTCAGGTACTCTCCGCCACTCTGCAGTACTGTCGGCTTCACCCTTCTGGATCATTCCGCAGATATTCTCCAGCTCAAAGTCACAGGAGTCCAGGAACGTGGAGGAGCTGGCTGTGGAGGAGACAGTGTTCAAGTGTACTTCTGTTAAAATACTAAAGCGCTAAGAAGCAGAGCGTTTGATTTGAGTCTAACTGAGTGTGTGTGTGTGTGTGTGTGTGTGTGTGTGTGTGTGTGTGTGTGTGTGTGTGTGTGTGTGTGTGTGTGTGTGTGTGTGTGTGTGTGTGTGTGTGTGTGTGTGTGTGTGTGTGTGTGTGTGTGTGTGTGTGTGTGTGTGTGTGTGTGTGTTACTGCAGTTGTAGAGTCTGTTGAGCTTCAGCAGGTCGCTGTCGCTGAACTCCATGCGCTGGCCGATGACGCTGCTGAAGGCCGGTATTCTGGTGATGATGGTGGGCTCGGAGCCGCTCTGGAAGGCCTTCTGGCTGTAGTGCATCATGGAGCTGTAGTCGTACGGCACATTGAGCGCACTCGAGCTGCTGTCGTTGTATTTGTTGAAGTTGTGCTCCTTGCCTGTGAAATCAGCGTGTTCTGAATCAGCCAGTCAACATGCATAACCATCTGAATATTGAGTAGGGGGCGGGGCTATCTGCTTTTTTCACTCATAGCACTCTAATGGTCGGAGGGGTGTGGCTAAGCATATTTCAGCCAATCAGAGTGATCAGAGAGGAGCTGATGCTCCAGAGCAGATGAGCAGGATCAATAGTTCACCGTGAGATGGCCAAATCAACACTACAGATGGGCATTTCATTGCCGCAGTGACTCTGGAAGTGCTGAATTACCTTCTGTGATGCGGTCCCACATGATGGAGACGTAATCGTCCCGGTCGGAGCGCGACTGCTCGTGCCAGAAGCCCAGCGCATGCAGGAACTCGTGCTCGATGGTGGCGATACGATCACACCCGCTGCCGATAGACAGAGTCTGCCTGCCCACACGCCGGTTCCCCACTGACGAGAAGCAGCTGAACACACACACACACATATGCACAGACATAGACATGTACATGTGCAAACACACACACATATACATTCACAAATACACGATTGCACACGCATGGACACACATATATGCACACAAACATACACACACACAATTACGCACACATATGCATGCATACACCCACACAGACATGTGCATGCACACACAAACATATAGACAGACACATGCACGCGCGCACACACACACACACACACACACACACACACACACATCAGTTATTAGTAGTAGTAAAGTCCTGAAACTCATATAAGGAACACATTTCATTAATATCAACACACACACACACACAGCACTGAGCAGTGGAATTATTTTATTGGGATATAAAGTGTGTGTGTGTGTGTGTGTGTGAGATAAGAGCTGGTGTTTATCAGCTCACCCGTTGCCTTTAAACACAGAGATGTAGTTTTCCTCTCCAGTCCAGGGCTTGTAGTCGATGCAGGTCTTCAGCCGATACTGCTCGAAGGCCTTCAGGATCACTCCTTTAGCGTTGATTTCTGGGAAACAGACAAGAGCAGATGACTGAGAGCGTCTACAGACACCACAGCGGCTCACAGGCATGTACATCAGCTCTCCTGTCAGGCCAATGATCCTTCAGTAATGCTTAAAGCGATGAGCGGATGATCAAGATCCTCTCTGCTCATCATCTGTGTTGGAAAGCGCCGCTTCATGATTTTGTGTTTTATGTTATTTTGCACTCGTAATTTTTCAGCTTAACAGATTATCTGAAGATTCAACACAACAGCACTGATTAGAAATGAATATCTTAGTAATATTACAATGTAAAAAGCAGCAGGCTGACTTTGCTTAAGACACAACACATGAGTTAGTAAACTGATTTACAGCAGGTCATCTTTCAGCAAACACAGTACAGGGTAGCACATGCATGATCTAATATAGCTGGAGCACATCTGTTTATTTTACTATAGTAGTGACTGTAAGAGGTGTAGAGTTACTGCAAATGACCACATCATTACTCTACTGTTGTGTTTACTATAGTAGGGTTCAGAAACACTACAGCATTTATTATACAGTCTATAATGAGGTTACTGGGAAACTGTATTTTCCAGATTCACAGATGAATTGATGCATTTATTAGAGATGTAAAAAGCAACAGCTTACCTTTAAAAAGAGAATAAACCCTGGATATATATATATATATATATATATATATATGCACAAATTAAAAATAAGACTGAATAAACTCACCCAGATCGTCCTCAAAGTAATAGGGAATAGTTTTGGGCCATCTGTATTCCTCGCCGATTATAGAGTTTCTCCCCAGTGTCTGTGACAGAAACATGATGTCTATAAACGCATTTCACTGCTGAATTATTGATCATGAACACAGCAGTTATGCTGCAAAAGTAAATTAGATTTATTGCTGGTGAGTATCAGAGTAACATCTCTTACTTCATCATATAAAATATCTCCCTCGAAAAGATCGAGACCAGCGTCTGAAAACACCAACAGGAGAGCTCAATCACACTGACACAGCACACTTGAGGATGTTCTGCAGTACAGTGTATAATGTAGATCTCAATACTGTAGTGTAACTGTACTGTAATATTCACTTCAGCATACTGTAGAATCAACTCTGGTGATAAACTGAAATAAATGCTGTAGTATACCCTGGATTTACTACAGTAATCTGTGGTGGATTATTGTATAATATACTGTACAGTTGTAGTATTGGCTCATTTGTTTATATTACTATAGGTGTTGTGTTACCATAGCAACTGTAGAATTACCACAACAGATCAGTCACTATTGTTGTTGTGTTACCATAGCAACTGTAGAATCACCCCAGCAGATCAATCACTGTATCATGTTATAGTATTTAGTTAGAGTGTGTACACTCCATACAGAAAGAGCTGCAGTGAACTGTTGAACAATATTTCATGGACATCAGGGTTCCTCGTGTGAACAGTGTGCTCCATCATGTACATGATGTAGTAAAATGATCAGCTGAGTTTCTAAAAATGGCTTAAAACTGAAGCATTAAACAAACATTAAATACATAAAACATTAAATACACCAAAACCTGCCCCTGAATATCCAGATACAGCAAAAATCTCTAAAGATGACGACACAAACAGCGTTAACAATTTCTACAGTAACTTACAGTAAATCAATAACAGCAAAAATACTGTATTTACATTTACGACTCCATTATCCTGCTGTATTAGACGTGTTTACTGTACTGTTTACCTTCTTTGTGTTAAATATACAGTAATTTTCATAATGCAACATTAATATACAGTTACATACTGCATAACTGTTCTACAGTAAACTACAGCTCATATTACAGTAAAAACAGTAATTTATAAAGTGTAATATAGCAGGAGACATATTACCACAGTAAATCATGTACTCAATTGCTTGATACTATAGTAGTTACCTTAACATGTGTAGTAAAATCACCACAACGTAATTGCAATTTACTATGGTATTTACTAAACGAAGGTTCAAAACCACTACCGTTTTGTATATATTCAATATTTTAATCATTCTAAAATACTGTAGTGTGTAATATTTCTCGTATGTAATGAGAAGTTGACTTTACCTTCATTGACGTCAAACAGATCCTCTTTACCGCCGTCTACATTATATTCTGTGGATGATAAGTTACACATTCTGCAGTCAGACAGTTTTACACATCATCTTCTGTATTATATATATATATATATAACACCAAAGATGATGACATTATTCACACAGTATTTCCTATATTTTCTCTACCAGTTTCTTTCAGTTTGGCTGGAATTAAGAATAAATGTAAAAATTATTCTGCGCTGTCATCATGGCAAAGACTAAAGACATCAGTTATTAGAAATTACTCATTAAACTATTATGTGTAGAAATGTGTTTATATAATTTAGTCTTCGACTGTATATATAATATTATTAATCTATCCTCAGCTAAAACACACTCACCAATCAGTCGTTGTGTCACCTATAATGGATAAAACATGATGAGAGAGAGAATTGCAGTGATTTGTCATGCAGTGTGGAAACGCTGGATTACACACAGTTCATTACTGCCAGCCCAACACAAATCAATTAAGTTAACTTAACAAATCAAAGTGGATCCAACATAAAATAAGTAAACTGTCCCCAAATAAATCAGGAGTTTTTAAGTAAAAACGTTTTGTAGTTTGATCATTTTTAGAGTGTATAAACAAAACTTTTCAAGCTTATGAAGAGACAGTTAGTAAAGACGCACGCTGAATTATTAATATTGTTCACAAAATCCCCTGCGTGTTCAATAGATCAATAAAGAATCTCTTACCTCACATCGAGCAGACACAAATAATAATAAATATACGAGAAATATGAGCGTGTGTGTGGCGTCCTCGTGCCTCATGTTGAGTTATGAAGCTCAAAACAACTGGCAGATCTGAGATCAGCTTAACAGTGTCGTAAAAGATGCATAAAATGATGAGAAGTGCCGAGTCTGCGTGATGGAGCTGATAGAGAGACGATCAATGATCGACAGAGCCGTAAACCATGCATGATCCTCCAGTCATAATCTGATCCTTCATGACGGACGGGTTGTGTTTACCCAACACTGGGTCAAATATGGACAAACCCAACAGCTTTACATCAACACAAGTTACTACTGGGATGGCACGGTGACTCAGTGGTTAGAACTGTCACCTCACAGCAAGAAGGTCACTGGTTTGAGTCTCGGCTGGGTCAGTTGGTGTTTCTGTGTGGAGTTTGCATGTTCTCCCCGTGTTGGCGTGGGTTTCCTCCGGGTGCTCCACAGTCCAAACACATGCGCTATAGGGAAACTGATCAACTACACTGGCCGTAGTGTATGAGTGTGTGTGTGTGTGGGAATGAGTGTCTATGGGTGTTTCCCAGTACTGGGTTGCAACTGGAAGGGCATCCACTCCATAAAAACATATGCTGGATAAGTTGTCGGTTCATTCTGCTGTGGTGACCAGTGATGAATAAAGAGACTAAGCTGAAGGAAATTTAAGTCAAGAGCACTGCAGTGTCTACTAGGAATGACATTTGAAGAATCCTTGCTGTTTGTTCAAACTACTCATTTAAAATGAGCTGAATCAACACAATTCTTGGGTATTTTGGGGGAACCACTTAATTATTTTATGTTCAACTTAACTTAACTTTGTAAAAACATGTAAGTAAACTTCATAGAATTCATAAAAATTGAATTCTGAGTGAATGATGACAACTTATTGTTCATTTTAGGGTGAAGTGCACTTGAGAATGTCAGTGATATCAGTGACTCCTGCAGCGTTCACTGAAGGCCAGAACAGCATACAGATAAAGACAGACAGCAGAAGAACCCATCACTCTGATAGATAAGATAAGATTAATCACAGCAGGACACGTGACACTGACAAGTGTGTGTGTGTGTGTGTGTGTGTGTGTGTGTGTATGTTTGTATTTATTATATCTTATATTAAACACAGGTCAGGGTTAGTATTTTTTAATGTGGGAAGAATCAAAAATTGTGTAGAACAAGAATCATTCAGTCATAGAGGTCACCACAGCGGAATGAACCGCCAACTATTCCAGCATATGTTTTCCACAGCGGATGCCCTTTCATCTGTAACCCAGTACTGGGAAACACCCATACATATTCACACACACTCATACACTACGGCCAGTGTAGTTGATCAGTTCCCCTATAGCGCATGTGTTTGGACTGTGGGGGAAACTGGAGCACCCGGAGGAAACCCACGCCAACACGGGGAGAACATGCAAACTCCACACAGAAACACCAACTGACCCAGCCGAGACTCAAACCAGAGACCTTCTTGCCGTGAGGTCACAGTGCTAACCACTGAGCCACCACCTCAATATATATATATATATATATATATGTATATAATAGTGAACTACATATTGAACATTAATAACTATAGTGAAGTAATAATGTGAACTAATAGCTGCAATGGCTAGTGTAGTCTACTTTAGTGTTTACTGTAGTGTATTGCGGTATTGTACTACAGTATTTGGTCATTTGCTCATATTGCTGAGGATGTTGTGTTACTGCAGCTGTTTACTATAGCATGACCCAAACACGCCCTTATTTTAATTTACACTGTATTTAAAATGAAACATATGGAAGTGTTTTGTGTTTTCTTTTGCTGAAGTCCCTGATGGAGAATCAGGAGCACAGACTCTTTCTCTCCTCAGCATCTTCATCTCTCAGATCATTCATATGTTCATTAAGCACAGCTCGCTTATGGAGATGCAAACAGTATAGTTTGTGGCAAACGAGTACTTTTATTTTAGCATCACATCGTGATCATTGTGTTGTTAACATCCGGATCAGAGAAGTTCTGCACGTTATATTCTTCATGTTTCATGTCGGTTTGTGCATTTCCGCCGCCTACTGGCATGGACTGAGAATCCTCAATAATGACAGAAGGAAAATCATGTAAACTATGCACAAATCATGATTAAATGTATATGTGAGTGTGAGTGTAGGTCACCATGATGCTCTTCTGACAGTGTGCGTGATTTCCTCCAGACCTTTATTTTGCTCAGCGCGTGCGCGCGGCGCGGTGAACTTGACGCGTGACGTCACACGGGCTGCGGCGCGCGCTCGGGCTGCTGTTATTCTGGAGGTTTTGAGCTGTGCGAGTAGTTATTAAATCTTTAAAAAGTACTTTCCTGTGATTTTCAAATGTGCCTGATTGGCGTGACGATGTCACAGCGAGCATCTAATGTAGTGCGGCGCGGCCGCGGATATTCGCTGTAGGGTTTCTGAAGTTCAGCGTCGCCTCAGCGTGTATGAGTGCTGCTTTCAGGTATTTATTGAGCATTTCTGCTTTATTCTGGTAAAAATATTGCAGTAACCAAAAAGCTGACAGTCTGTTTTCAACACAAGCAGGAAGAGGCCAGCTGGGATCTGAGAGATGTAGTGTTATTATTATTATTGTAAGCATGGAGATGGTGAGAGAGGAGAGTGAAGACATGAGTGATGCTGACACAGACCAAGATGCTGAGGAACATAAAGGTTGGTCATCAGCCTACAGTCTGACATCATTTCCACAAGCCATTAAACTGATGTTCATCTTCAAAATACAAATAAAAAAATTATTCTTCCAGTTCTTCCATTTAAACAACTTAAAAAAAGTAAATCAAGAGCTTCAATGCAAGTTTTGTGCAGAGAAAATGTTGCTTTGTACGATTCAGTGTTAAAGGAAATCACCCAGAAATCCAAAATGAACTCACTTTGTTTACTCTCTCCTCTGGTGGGTTCAGACCTCTTTATTTTGTTTAGTTTCTTTTATTTTGGTTTCAAAATAGTCTTTCAATGAACAGAATATTTTTGTTATGACACCACATCAGTTAAAATCAGCCCTCATGCATTAATGTCTGCTCCCCACTGTGTGTGCTCAAAATCAATGGGGGAAATCTGTGTTGCTCCACTCACAAAAACTGGAGAGGACTACAAAGCAGGCCACAGACGTACCTCAGGGATCTGTTCTAGGTCCCCTTCTATTTTCTATTTACAGCACAGTACTGGGAACCATCATCCAATCACATGCTCATGCTTCTCATTGACACACAGCTCTGTTTTTAATTTCATCTGATGACCCAAGGGTTCTCATAATGCTTGGATCAAAGACCATCACCTACTGCTTAATCTGGCAGAAACTAATCTTCTCATCTTCCCTGCGACTCCACACTATTAACACAATTTCTCATTCCAGCTGGGATCATTCCCTACTTAATTCAGTAAGGAATCTTGGCAATCCAGGCTCATTATTGATACGTACCACTATATACATTTATTGAGAGCGCCAAATACGTCCCAGGAGTTGGCTTTTGTGTGCAGTTTTTGTGTTTGTGAACCCACCAGAGGGCGCTGTGTATGCTTTTTCAGACCTCAGATTTCTCTCACGAATGCCATTCGCGCCTGCTGTTCTTACGTAAATCCACCAGAGGCCGCAGTTGACTGACTGACCGATACCCTAAACACCCCCCTCCCTAAACCCAACCAACAGTGTTTTCAAAAGCAATCCAGAGAAAGAAAAGCCCTTACAGTGGCCGCCTGACTTTTACCATGTTTTCAGATTTTCCCACATTCACATCCTGTTATGTACTTGTTTATTGACTTGTTTTACCTGCTTTCTGGAACCGTTCTTCACTTGACTCGAACCTTGTCGTCACCTAACTCCTCTCTGTATCTCAAGTTTGCCGACGTACACAGAGAGCCACTGGCCAAACTTGTAAAAAAGGGAAAGCAGTTCATAGAGAGATAAGCGGTCAGTGAAGAGAACGATGATGAAGCTAGTTTAAAGACAAATGCACAACCCAAGCTCATTCTGAAAACGTAGTCCCGCGGACGTTTCTGGAGACGCTGCAACCCATTTGTCCACTCAGCTCAGCGTGTACGTCGGCAGGCTCGAGATGCAGAGAGGAGTCGACCACTGCGACCGGTTTCGAGTCCGGGAAAGAGCAGTTCCAGCAATCAGGTAAGACAAAAACAGAATCCCAAAAATGAAGTGAACGAGTTTCGTGACAGGGTGAGAACGCAGTGAAATCCGAAAACGCTGTAGAATAAAAAAAATCAGGGCTTTTATTTTTTTGGACGGCTTTTGTAAACTGTTGCTCGGGTTTAGGGAAGCGAGCAGGCGGGCGGGTCAATCGGTAAAATTGGTTGGGTTCAGGGAAGGAGGAGGGCGAGTCGGCCGATTGGCTGGTCACGCAGTCAATCATCCAGTCAGTTGGACAGCTGCCTCCGGCGGGTTCACGCGAGAACAGCGCGGGCGCGAACCGCGCTCGCAAGAGGCAACTGAGGTGCAAAAAAGCGCGCAACAGCGGCCTCTCGCGGATTCGCGAAAACAAAAACTGCAGCCGTATGTACCCGCCGGGATGTATTCCGCGGTCTCCAGAAACGTTCGCGGGACTACGTTTCCACAATGAGCCCGGGTTGCAAATGCACCTCATGTACCTCTGGCTACATAATTCTCGCTTTCCAGAAATGTATACAGGGGTATTTACTCTGAGCCTGTGTTGAATCTTGGGGTGATCCTGGATGATCAGCTGTCCTTCAAAGAGCACATTGCTACCACAGCTCCATCATGTTCAACATCTGTAAATCAGATCCAGCTCTTAATCCTCTACAGGACACTCTTCAGTGAGAGCCCATGTGTAACTCCTCTCCTTACCCCTCTGCGTTGGTCACCGCTCAAGTCTTGGATTGAGTTCAGATCATTGATGTGTCCTTACAGGACACCCACTGACTTTCCAGCCTCTTACTTCCACCAGGAGTCACCAATCTCGGTCCTGGACGTCTGGTGCCTCTGCAGGGTTTAGCTCCAACTTGCCTCAACACATCTGCCTGGATGTTTCAAGTGCACCTAGTAAAACCTTGATTAGATGATTCAGGTGTGTTTGATTAGGTTCGAAGCTAAAATCTGCAGGACACCGGCCCTCCAGGAACAAGTTTGGTGATCCCTGGTGTAAGCCCTGTCCAGCAGCATCCAGTTGGGGAGTGAGCGCTGCCTTGTGATACCATCGCAGAGAGGTTATAAGTTACTTTCCAGAACCTTTACATTCACTGTTCCACATTGGTGAAATGATCATCCCATTCCCGCACAGATTCAGTAGCATCACCAAACCATAACTAATAAACCATCTCTTCAAGATCACCTGAGCACATTAAAAATCTCTTAATTCACTAACATTACCTTCGTGCATTGCCTGGTCTTGTTGAATCGCTGAATGCCTGCTCAATTGTTAGTCGCTTTGGACGAAATCATCTGCTCAATGACTACATATAATGCTAATGTAGTTCTCACACAGTTCACTGAGCAGTTTGTGTTTGGGTGATCATATATATACCAACAACAGATAGGATGCCAGTAAGCTGTATCTCAGATTGTCAGTCTTGAATTAATTTGCATAATTTAACCTTTCAGGTATGATGGAAGTGAAAGATGAACACAAAGAGCCTGAAGAAGCGGAGATGAATGAGCAGATGAACATCACAAATGTAGAACAATCCTGCAGTTCATCACGGAACGATAATCAAGTTTCACAAGCCGAAACACAGTCGAAACACTCTTTCATTTGCTCTGAGTGTGGGAAGAGCTTCACGCGTAGAGGACACCTGAGGATCCACATGATAATCCACACAGGTGAGCGGCCGTACACCTGTATTCAGTGCCAGAAGAGCTTCACCTGTAAAGGAAGCCTGAAGGACCACTGCAAAATCCACTCTGGAGAGAAGCCGTTCATGTGTCCGCAGTGTGGATGGAGCTTCGCACGGCAGGAAGACCTGAAGAGGCACATCAGAATCCACACCGGAGAGAAACCGTTCAGCTGCGCTCAGTGCACGAAGAGCTTCACCAGCTCCGGAGACCTGAGGAGACACGTGCGCATACACTCCGGCGAGCGGCCGTTCAGCTGCGCTCAATGCAAGAAGAGCTTCACGCAGAAAGAAGGACTGAAAGAGCACGCTAAAATACACTCCGGGGAGAAACTGTTTGCGTGCATGCTGTGCGGGAAGAGCTTCACACATCAGCGGAGCTTGAAGAGACACATGAAGGTGCATTCTGGAGAGAAGCTACACCAGTGTCCTGAGTGCGGCAGGAGGTTTGCTGAAGCAGGTAACCTGAAGACACACCTGCTGTCACACACTGGAGAAAGACCCTTCAGCTGTGAGAAGTGTGAGAAGAAGTTTTTCCTGGCCGTGCATTTAAAGACACACATGAGGATTCACGAGGACGAGCGGCGGTACGTGTGCTCATTCTGCGGGAAGAGTTTCCTGTGGCTCAATGGCTTCAAGGACCATCAGAAGACACACATTGGGGAGAAACCCTACGAGTGTTTGGAGTGCGGGAGCACTTTCATCAGACCTGGAGAATTAAAAGTGCACGAGCGCATCCACACTGGAGAAAAGCCCTACAAGTGCTCACACTGTGAAAAGAGCTTCACTCAGTCGGGAGCCTTGAAAATTCACGAGCGAGTGCACACCGGAGAGAAGCCGTACCTCTGCCCTACATGCGGGAAGACTTTCAGCAGATACGGAAATCTGGGGAAACACCTGAAAAAGGCTTGTCCAAAGCTGAAACAATGAGTTCACTTTTTAAGGGGACCTATTAATACAAGCTGTACATGCGCCTCTGCTGTCTCTACAGCACAGGTGTCAAACTCAATTCCTGGAGGGCCACAGCTCTGCAGTTTTGCTCCAACCCTAATCAAACACAGCTGATCTAAATAAGCTAGGGCTGCGTCCAAAATCGACAACTACTCAGTGTAAACGTACTACTCGGCCTTTAGAAAAGTACAATCTATACCAGAGATATGCCAAAGTTGGCCCATTGTAACCTTTGATTTGGCCCACCAACCCAACTAAGAGGAGAGTGAGTATGATGGAGAGGGTTGGGGCGAATGCCTTTAACACAGAGACTGTAAAACTACAAGAAACAGTGTGTAGAGCTACAAAAAAAAGCAAAGTGAAATTAAATGTGTCAGTGCTGCGCATTTGCTCTTTCGCAGCAGTGAATATTAAACCACACTGAACTAAACTGAAACTCTGAAAACTGGACTGACACAGCTTCAGCTCACTAGAATCTTCTATGTGAAGCTGCTTTGACGCAATCTACATGGTAAAAGCGCTATAAAAATAAAGATGAATCGAAAATGTAAATGAATCTGTGTGCAGGGCCGGAGCAAGCTGAACTGCCGCTCTAGGCAATGGACGGTCCCACCGCCCTCAACCCTAAAGTGGAGGTGGGGAGGGGGAGCTGTCGCAGACGTCGCCCTCTCTATTCTGCCGCTCTAGACGCGGATATAACTGAGGGCGCGGGTGGTGAGGGTAGTGTCGCGGACGCCCTCCTCTCTATTCTGCCGCTCTAGACGCGGATATAACTGAGGGCACGGGTGGTGAGGGTAGTGTCGCGGACGCCGTCCTCTCTATTCTGCCTTTCTAGTCACGGATATAACTGAGGGCGCGGGTGGTGAGGGTAGTGTCGCAGACGCCGATTTTGTCAGGTAGGGTTTATAATTAATTAATTATATATATATATATATACACACATACACAAAAGAAATATACAGAAATAATAGCCCACATCATTACAGCTCCTTCAGTTGCTGATTATGTTATTGTTGATTGTGAAATATTATTTTGTGGTGTATTGGCATTTGGGTTGTGACGTAATAAACTGTCTGATAATCCAATGGTTGCAAAGTAAATAATTTATCCACAATTTATGTCATTTTGTCACGTGTCTGGAGTTATAACTAAATCGACAGGGTTTATACTATAAAAATATGGTTGTTTTAACCAAATTATAAGCTTAATATGGACAAACCCAGCTGCTGGGTTAAAAAGGGAAATTTAGTGTAAAACATTTATATTATATGCGTACATCGTTTATTTTGTTTACCCAAAAGAACAGCGTTTTTTACAGCGCATGATGCAGAATTACCTGTATTAATGAGTCGATGAATGTATAATAACTTTATATTTTGAATTAGTTATTTCTAGAGACTCTTTTGCTGTCATTTAACTTTTATAATGGTTGTTACAAACATCCACCACGTTTCTGGTAATATTTAGTGCTTAACAGTAATTTTTGTATTGGAAATGCACACCTGTAATCGCCGGCTGTCTTTAATTGAAGCACATACTTTCGGTTTTTCTTTATTTTCCATCAACATGAAAACATCACTCGGCGCGGTGACGTCATCAGGGCTGCGTCAGAGCTGCTGAAAATCTGCCGAGAGAGTTTAGTGTTCCTCAGCGGAATAATACTTATTCAAGGACACGAGATGTCCAGAGATGCATCCGCACTTTACTAAAGTGTAGAGACGACGTTATTATTCTTCATTATAAGCTCGAATACATCAGTCAAGAATATAGCTGCTGGAGGCTTCGGGTTTTAGTCAATATCGAGAGTTAAATGGCGGTTTTAGTAGTGAAATGCCTGCAGACAGAGATGTTTCATCGTCTGTTTTCCTTCCACGGGTATTTCCGTTTTGAACATGACAAGAACTAGAAGATAATCTGAAATACTGCAGTAAATATGGAGAGTGTTGAGGAGGAGAGTGATGCAGAAACACACACCATGACAGATGAGGACACTGAGGGACATGCAGGTTAGTGATTATTATCCATCCATAATATCATGAATAATCATAAATAAAATAATGCATGTTTTATTCATATTTGTATTCTTATTAAGAGCTTGGATAGTAATGGACTAATGGTAATCTGGATTACGTAATCAGATTCCAAGAATCAAGTTCGAGTAAATTACTTTTCTGAATACTTGTAATCAGCAGTTACTTTTATGGATTACATGATTACATATTATTCGCAGAATGGCAGCAAGTTGTTTTTAATTCAATAATTCTCATAATATTTATCTTTTAATCTTATATAAACCTGTTGCTTAATATGTGATTTTTCGCGTTTGTAGTGTTGCTGTTTTTCACTGTTATCTACACATTTGTGTGTTTTAGCTGATGTTTCATGGGTTTAATTGGTTTTTGTAATGTTGCTGTATTTTTAAATGAAGTAAAATAATCAGGTTTAGTGTTGCTCGGTGTTACTAATAGTGAGGTATATTAAATAGCTGTCAATAGATAAGAGTTAGCACTAAAGTAATCTAAATGTGATCCAAAAGAAGTTAGATTATGTTATTATAAATGTTTAAGATATTATATTACTAACTACAAAATAATTTGTAATATTGGAATACTTATGTTACAGATTACAAATTACTTTATATAACATTACATATTTAATCATGGTAACATAACCAGACTACTTTGGATTACATTTAGATTACTTTTGTATTCTAAAGTAGTCAGATTATATTACAAAAAATATGTAATATAAAGCTAAAATATTACACTACAACAATTATCTTTAGATTACATGTTTACTCTAACGTAACTACTTTTGGATTACATTTAGATTACTTTGTTTTCAAAAACAGTTTATCATTAATATGTAACCTAAACCTAATATATTCCAAATTACATTACAACATTTATACACCGTAATATCTTTCGATTACATATTTATGCTATCGTCATCCAACTACTTTTGGCTTACATTAAGATTAGTTTTGTGTCCAAAAGCAGATTACATTACTGTAATTATATAATCTAAAGATATTATATTACAGATTACAAATTACATTAAAACATTTATAGAAATTAATAAAATATCTTTAGATTTCATATTTATGCTAATGTAATCGCATCTCTTTTGGATTACTTTTAGATTACTTTGTATTCAAAAACAGATTATCATTAATATGTAATCTAAACCTAATATATTACAGATTACAAATTACATTACAACATTCGTAGACAGTAATCTAATAGCTTTAGATTGCATATTATTGCTACAGTAATTGAACTACTTTTGGATTACATTTAGATTACTTCTGTATCCAGAAGTAGTCAGATTACATTACAAAAAAAGGACTCTAAAGCTACTATATTAAAGGGTACACTACAACAATTATCTTCAGATTACATATTTATACTAACATAATCTGATTACTTTTAGATTACTTTTATATAAAAAAGTTAGATTATTATAAATATGAAATCTAAACCAAATATATTACAGATTACAAATTACATTACAACATTTGTAGACAGAAATATAATATCTTTAGATTGAATGTTATTGCAACCCTAATTTAACTAATTTTGGATTACATTTGGATTACTTTTGTATCCAAAAGCAGTCGGATTACATTACCGTAATTATGTAATCTAAAGATATGATATTTCAGATATTATAAACTACATTAAAACATTTGTAGAAAGTAATATAATATCTTTAGATTACATATTAATGCAAATGTAATCTGACTACTTTTGGATTACTTTTATGTTTTGCCCAGCTCTGCTTATATCTCAGCTGTAAATCTGAATCAGGTCTTCATATAAACAACACTTTCTGTTCATGTTTATGTCATTTCAGAGCTGATGAAGGTGGAAAATGAAGAAGTGAATGAAGAGAAGACTTCAACAAGTGAAGAGAAGTCCTCTAGCGGCTCAGAGACTGCTCCACCAAAAGGCTCCTTCTCCTGCCCGCAGTGTGGGAAGAGCTTCACGCGTAAAGGACACCTGGAGGTCCACATGGTGATCCACACTGGTGAGCGGCCGTACACCTGTCCTCAGTGCGCCAAGAGCTTCACATGTAAGGGAAGCCTGAAGGATCACTTCAGGATACACACCGGAGAGCGTCCGTTCACGTGTCCGCAGTGCGAAAAGAGCTTCACCAATTCAGGAGGACTAAAGAGGCACTTGAGGATCCACACGGGTGAGCGTCCGTTCACCTGTCGACAGTGTGCAAAGAGCTTCCCGAGCTCAGGAGAGCTGAAACGGCACATGCGCATTCACTCCAGAGACAGACCGTACACCTGCCCTCAATGCGGGAAGAGCTACAAACAGAAAGAGGTGCTGAGGGAGCACGCAAAAACACACTCTGGAGAGAAACCGTTCACATGCACGCTCTGCGGGAAGAGCTTCACTCAGCAGAGCACGCTGAAGGTGCACATGAAGGTGCATTCAGGAGAGAAGCTACACCAGTGTCCTGAGTGCGGCAGGAGGTTTGCTGAAGCGTGCAATCTGAAGACACACCTGCTGTCACACACTGGAGAAAGACCCTTCAGCTGTGAGAAGTGTGAGAAGAAGTTTTTCCTGGCCGTGCATTTAAAGACACACATGAGGATTCACGAGGACGAGCGGCGGTACGTGTGCTCATTCTGCGGGAAGAGTTTCCTGTGGTTGCATGGCTTTAAGGACCATCAGAAGACACACATTGGGGAGAAACCCTACGAGTGTTTGGAGTGCGGCAAAACCTTCGCCAGAGCTGCAGAGCTGAAGGTGCACGAGCGCATCCACACCGGAGAAAAGCCCTACAAGTGCTCACACTGTGAAAAGAGCTTCACTCAGTCGTCAGGGCTGAAAGTGCACGAGCGAGTGCACACTGGAGAGAAGCCGTACCTCTGCCCTACATGCGGGAAGACTTTCAGCAGATACGGCAGTCTAGCGAAACACCTGAAAAAGGCTTGTCCAAAGCTGAGAAAGTGAACAAGTGTCACATTCAAATTAGACTCTGGGGATACCACATTAAAAACATATATATATATATATTATAAGTGTTTTGAGACATGCTACAGTACAGTACTTGAATTAATCTGCTGTGGTGATTCTACAGTTGTTATGATAACTCGACAACTATAGTAATCAATCTTGTGGTGATTCTACAGTTGCTATGGTAACACGACATATACAGTAATCGGTCTGTTGTGATTCTACAGTTGCTATGGTAACTTGACAACTAAAGTAATCGATCTGTTGTGGTGATTACACAGTAGATGCTTTTTCAGCTGCAACCCAGTACTGGGAAACACCCATATACACTCATTCACACTCATACACTATGGCCAGTGTAGTTGATCAGTTCCCCTATAGCGCATGTGTTTGGACTGAAACCGGAGCACCCGGAGGAAACCCACACCAACACGGGGAGAACATGCAAACTCCACACAGAAACACCAACTGACCCTGTTTAATGACCCTGTTTTCATTAAATTTAAAAATGCTGGATCTTAATTGGGATCCTGACTGAAGTGCAGTGGTTGATTCTAATTTTAAATGGAAAGGACATGAGCAAAGCCTTGCTTTGTTTATGAAGAGGATTTCTATTATGTATATTTTGTAAACTGACAAAGGCAATTACTGTTTATTTCAGTGTTTGTGGCCATGTGTGAAAATATCTACAATAGAGCAGCACTTTTTACTTACCTCTTTAGCACAGTGTCGTAACTTTATTGTTATATTGTTAGTTCCTGCTTTGATGATAGTGATAAATGTGAAATTTAAGCATTGGACAAATGTGCCTTTAAATTCCCCGCCGCACCAGTAGATGGAGCCTGCAATGCCACACTCACTGTTTACTGCTGTATTAATATTAATACTGTTATTAATGCATCCTCTGTCATGTGTTTGTGGAGCCTATAAACTATTGTCATATTCACAATATCAGTCTTGTGTTAATGAGTGTTGCTTGTCGCCTTGTGTTTTATTCCAATTGTTTGCCAATTTGACAGCCACTTTAATAAAACAGAATATGGTTTCCAGCCGTGTCTTGCTTACTACTCTAACTTTTGGCAAATAATGTATGATTTCATGTGTAGTATCATGCTCAAGCCTTCATTTGAAACCTGAATATTTCATCGAATAGATTTTCTACTATTAAACAACTGTAACTGTAGTAATTCAGCATCACATATCAGAGGTTAATTTACACATACATCATTTCTTTATTTAGGCCATCACAATAATGGCTCTTTATTGTAAATTAAACATGCTGTTTGTGTATATTTAGGTCATATGATGGAAGATCTACAAACCGCCATGAAGGTAATTTAGTATGAAGGTTATGAATTGTTTATAAATATGTATATACAGTAAGACAAATTAAAATCTGCTTTTCATTATTTTAGAAAGAACCCCAGTTACAGAAACGGAACAAAGGTATTAAAAACAAAAAATAAAGACAATACGGGCAGGAAGATAAAAGCTATTATGCTGAAAAATACTGTAATTTATAATATATAATAGTACCATAATGCCATAGTAAAGTGTATGATATTATCTACAACCAAGCATACTGTAATATTAAGTATTACAGTAAATGATAAATTGTAACAAATACTACTATACTTTAGTTTTTACTACAGTTAACTGGTGTATTGTAGCACAATATAATCTTTTGTAGAAAACTACAGCATTGGTTCATTTGTTTATTTAACTAGTGGTTGTGTTTCTATAGCAACACTGCAAACACTGGGGTGCTCAAGAAGCGGTTATTTCTGTTTAAAAATGCTTATTTCTGTTTATAATCGGTCATTTCTGATTAAAAACGGTTATTTTAGTTTAAAAAACGGTTATTTCTGTTTAAAAAACTGTTATTTTTGTTTTAACAAACGGTTATTTCTGTTTAAAACGGTTATTTCTGTTTAAAAAGGTTATTTTTGTTTTAAAAACGGTTATTTCTGATTAAAAAGTCAGACTTGAAAGTGTTTAGACTGCAGTGTACTGAACATCATACATAATCGAAATGAAAACTGAGTTTGGTTTGATCAGACTTTTATTTTGGTCCTGCGCTGTGCGTCTGCGCGAAAGACACGGAAGAAGTGAACTGGTTTTCGGCGCATTCAAGTATGAAACAGAAGGAAACTTTTTGGCTCGGTTTAAAGAATCTTCTGTGGTAGTCATTTAAAATGAAAGTAAATTATTAGTGTAATATTATGCAGCTTTATGCGAGGCGCTAATAGACGCTTTGTTTTTAAATGGAGTCGGAAAATATGTTTTTTCTGCTAGTAAATAGAATCCACACGTAAGAAAAACATTGAAGTATTCACAACCTTAAGCGTGACACGTTTACAGACACGCAGGAAAGCCTAAAGAGCTGAATCTGCTGTGAAGATGGAGATGGTTAAGGAGGACAGTGAAGATATGAGTGATGCAGAATCATGCAGAATGGAGGATGAAGATCCTGAAGAACAAACAGGTTGGTGTTTATCTTCTTACTGGTAAAGAAAACACTACAAAATCCTTAAAACATTACAAAGCATAATACTGTAACACACAAACCCTGTACATTTGTGTTTTGACCCATATTCCATTAGATTTTGCCATTTGGCGGCAAGCGAATTGTCAAAACACCCTTCAAAATGATCTTTCGGATGCAAAAAATGGAAAAAATCCAACCCCAAATATTGTATATGACAGATGAATGTTTTGGAGGCAGTGTGGGAGCACGATTGACACAATGCAAGCCAGAATTTATTTTTTAACATTCAAAAATTACTAACGGAAATGAGCCAATAGAGCAAATACAGCCACCAACATAATGGAAGAGTAGTAAATTTGCCCGGAGTGTATATTGCAGAGCATTTTCCCAGAATATGTTTCAACATAAGATTTTTCTCCTAAAATCATTCCATTTGCTGACACACAGAGAGGTTATGGCCAAATTAAGACTCAAACTCAACCCAGAGTGGATGAAATCGACCCAGCAGCACACAAGGGTTAATGATCAACAGCCTCCGGTCAATTATTGCTCAAAAATAAACACGTTCTCTGATGTTGTGCTCTTTTTACTTCAAGACCAGGTGGAAGTGAAAGATGAAACTGAAGCGCAAAAAAAAGTGGAGGAGAGTCCGTTCCAGGAGCCTCATCATGTAATGCCTGGAGAAAACTCCGATAATTGCTCTCAGACTGAAGACACAGAAGATAATAATCCCTACGCCTGCCCAGAATGTGGAAAGACGTTCACCTGTAAAAGAGACCTGAAGAGGCACATCAGAATCCACACCGGAGAGAGACCGTTCACCTGCGCTCACTGTGACAGGAGCTTCGCAAACTCCGGAGACCTGAGGAGACACGTGCGGATACACTCCGGCGAGCGGCCGTTCAACTGCGCTCAGTGCAAGAAGAGCTTCACACAGAAAGAAGGACTGAAAGAGCACGCTAAAATACACTCCGGGGAGAAACCTTTCGCATGTCTGCTGTGCGGGAAGAGCTTCACACATCACAACAGTCTGAAGAGACACATGAAGGTGCATTCAGGAGAGAAGCTACACCAGTGTCCTGAGTGCGGCAGGAGGTTTGCTGAAGCATGCAATCTGAAGACACACCTGCTGTCACACACTGGAGAAAGACCCTTCAGCTGTGAGAAGTGTGAGAAGAAGTTTTTCCTGGCCGTGCATTTAAAGACACACATGAGGATTCACGAGGACGAGCGGCGGTACGTGTGCTCATTCTGCGGGAAGAGTTTCCTGTGGCTCAATGGCTTCAAGGACCATCAGAAGACGCACATTGGGGAGAAACCCTACGAGTGTTTGGAGTGCGGGAGCACTTTCATCAGACCTGGAGAATTAAAAGTGCACGAGCGCATCCACACTGGAGAAAAGCCCTACAAGTGCTCACACTGTGAAAAGAGCTTCACAGTTTCAGGGGCCTTGAAAGTGCACGAGCGAGTGCACACTGGAGAGAAGCCGTACCTCTGCCCTTCCTGCGGGAAGACTTTCAGCAGATACGGAAATCTGGGGAAACACCTGAAAAAGGCTTGTCCAAAGCTGAAAAAATAAGCATAAATATTGTGCTTTAAGAACAGGAGTGTTCACAAATACTGACATTTTTTATGCTTGGACTGGTGGTTTAAGGCATTTTTTGTCCACTATGTTTTAAGAGTGGGACTTTTATTTTGACGGAGTTAAAGACTAATTCCTCTTCTCTAGCATACAATGCTACAGTTACATTTTCATGCGATGCCGATAATGACATTCATTTAAAGTCTTACAGACTGTTTAATAAACATGTAAAGGCAATGGCCGCACAACTAGGTTTCGAAAGTGCCGCTGTCTGCCTGTATGAAGGCACTGTGGTCTGAATGAGCATTGTTCATCTCATAGTATAAACAAACACTAGCTGTACCCAGCCAATCAACTAGCATGATCATTAACAACAGAGCTGTCCTTTGTTAGTGTTACTACAGTTAGTCTGTTTAGTTGACTCAACTCTAAGCTCATATATAGTTTTAATGCGTTGTCTACTAGTTAATAATAAGCGTCTTTCTTTAAATTTCAGATAAATAAAACTGTAAAATTGGTTAAACTAAAATTGCTTATGTGTCATTAATTACAGATAATCTAAAACAATTACAATAAACACACTTCTCTAAAGTGCACTTCTCTAACTTCTCATTTTGTGCACAGCCGACTGGTTAAATTTTAGCTTGTGATTTCTGAACCAGAACATGTCCTGAACATATCCAAAACAAAACCAGAACATAACCTCAATATAACCAGTACAGGTCCAGAACATATCCAGAGCATAACCTGAATATTCCAGAACACATCGAGAACAAAACCTGAACATTACCAGAACATATCGAGAATATATCCTGAACATGTCCAGAACATTTTCAAAACATAACATGAACATAACCAAAACATATCTAAAACTAAACCAGAACATGTGCAGAATATATAAAAACATAATCATTGCATAACTAGTACATGTCCAGAACATATCCAGAACATAACCAGAACATAACTAGTACATGTCCAGAACATATCCAGAACATATCCTGAACCTAACTAGTACATGTCCAGAACATAACTAGTACATGTCAAGAACATATCCAGAACATAACTAGTACATGTCCAGAACATATCCAGAACAGAACTAGTACATGTCCAGAACATATCCAGAACAGAACTAGAACATGTCCAGAACATATCCAGAACATAACCAGAACATAACTAGTACATGTCCAGAACATATCCAGAACATATCTAGAACATAACCAGAACATAACTAGTACATGTCCAGAACATATCCAGAACATATCTAGAACATAACCAGAACATAACTAGTACATGTCCTGAACATATCCAGAACAGAACTAGAACATGTCCAGAACATATCCAGAACATAACCAGAACATAACTAGTACATGTCCAGAACATATTCAAAACAGAACTAGTACATGTTCAGAACATATCCAGAACATAACTAGTACATGTCCAGAACATATCCAGAACAGAACTAGTACATGTCCAGAACATATCCAGAACAGAACTAGTACATGTTCAGAACATATCCAGAACATAACTAGTACATGTCCAGAACATATCCAGAACAGAACTAGAACATGTCCAGAACATATCCAGAAAATATCCAGAACATAACTAGTACATGTCCAGAACATATCCAGAACAGAACTAGTACATGTCCAGAACATAACATGAACATGCCAATAACATATCCAGAAAAAACCTGAACATTACTATGACATATCCCGAACATAACCTAAATATGTCCAGAAAATATCCGGAACATAACCAGAACTTACTGTAACATGATGACCATAACCTGCCCCGGAGCAGGATTAGCTGTGCAGCATAAGTTACCATGGCAACAAAAAATGATTAAATTTTTAGCTACAATCATGATACCTAAAATCCAGGATTGATTGAAACTAAACTGAAGCGTAATCAGCTAATCCTGCTTCATGGTTCTGGCCTGTGGACTGTTATTTTTATTATGAAAAACAAAACAAAGCTTCATTTGTTACACACGAAGTGTCTTTAGACAAGCTTTTAGAGCAGGATATTAATGACACGTGTTTATTAATGTAATGTGTGAAGAAATTACATGAGAATTCAGTGCACTTACAAAAAAACTTACTTTGTTTTCAAATTCATCTAATTTACAAAATATTAATTAAAATACAAATTATAAACTACTGCAGTGGGCGGGGACACGACAGGGGGCGTGGCCCCAGCAAGCAGATCACACTACTTTTGTTAAAAAATTACAAATGTAAATATTCGTCGATCGCTGCCTTGGTAATGGACGTGCAATGTAAACAGCTAGTCAGTGAAATGAGCCATACACAATCAAAGCAGAGCTCATTAATATTCATGACCCTTCCAAATAAGGTAAAAGCAGAGTGTTTTATTCTAGGGGGAAATCCAAGGGTCGTAAATGCACACGTAAAACTATTCCTGAAGACTTTTTGCACTTATTTAAACCACATAGCTTCTATTTAGAAGTTAGAGAACAATTTAACAAAATGCACAAATGCATTTTACGACACATTCAATGGTAAATCAAGGTGACGGGGCTTTTGTGGGTGGAAGACATAGTAAAGAATAGCACAATTGTTGAGCCAAAAAGAATAATTGTTAATAGTTTTTATTAAGAATACAAAATATTAAATTCTATTAATGCATATTTAATGAGAAAACACTTTTAATGATTTGATTATTGTGTTATTTTTTGCAAAGAGATTGGAGAAAATCTTTTGCTCAAATGGGAAACTTGTGTTTTGTTTTTTTTACCTAAATGTTGCATGCGTGTAACTAAAGTTTTGTTGAAATTAGTTTAGATTTTGTTTCTTAACACAGGCATACTTGGTTCGTTTGGTATACTTATTGTTATGAATCGTACACATTTTCAGTGGCCAAAAACCAAATATAGCAGATACTTTTTGCCTTGTTGAGACTAGAAATATGTGCCATTTCTTTTCTTTTTATTTCTTTTCAGTTCCATGTAACATGCCAAAAATATAATTTTTCCCAAAGTTTGAATGTCTGATGATCAAACATTGAGACTAGAAAATGTCTTCTTTGTCTGAATAATTGCACACGTGTTTTATTTTTCGGTTTGTATGCATGTAACTCAATGTGTATCAAATATATTTTAATATAATGTTGAATGATTTTGATTTTTAATAAACTGTACTTTTGAAGATTTCAGTTTTGAAGCCCATTATGCTTCAGATTTTCAAAATTGAAACGTGTATTACTGCATACTTAAACTTTACAGAAGCTGTAAAACATATATCAAAAAACTATTTCATATATAGAATCTTAAGGTGAGATATCACCCAAAAATGAAAAGTCTGTCATCATTTACTCACCCTGTACTTGTTTCAAATCTTTATGAGTTTCTTTCTTCTGTTGAACATAAAAGGAGATGTGTTAAATGCTGGAAACATTTAATAGTTGACTTGTATTTGTTTTTCCTACTATGGAAGTCAATGGTTACAGGTTTTCTATGTTCTCCATGGTTTTTCTTCAAAATAACTGATTTTGTGTTCAAGAAAAAATAAAGATAAAGGTTTGAAAGCACTTGAGAGTAATTAGAGAGTACATTTTCATTTTTGGGTGAAATTTTATTGCACTCAGACTTACGTGTCAAGTCTCTTCTATTCAATTGTTTTGGCACAATGACTTTGTTAATAATTCAGATATTACTCTTTTAATATTTAAACATTTTAAATCCCCTTTTCAGTATCGGCTGTGTGCACACTTACCGACGTCATATAGGTGGCGCTGATGCTGTAAAACTGTGTTTACAACCATCACCAACACTCCGGAAGAAGAGCCTCTCAGCTTTGGTGTTTCTCTTTAACATTCTGCTCATTAACAGAGTAAAACAGCAGATATTAAACTCAAACTGACTCTGGATCTGTTCAGTAAACACGCATCTACTGTCCAGCAGGAAAGAGCGCGAATCCAGTCAGAAAGAGCGCGAATATTCCTGCCCTGCTGAAGGCGACGGAGACTCTTTTCCTCTCAGCGCCAAATAAGTGTGTTTAGTTATTAAATGATGTCTTCAACACACACTGCTGTCAAGACTGAGTTTATAAAAGAGGAGAGCGAAGAAGTGCGGATTCCTGAGCCGTGTGGAGATGAAGAAGAAGAAGCCTTAACCCTGAAGAAGGAAGAGCCGGAGGAACACACAGGTCTGTGGACATTTTATACACATTTTTTGGAGTATGTTTTATGTAAATTACCTTTTACATAATTATTTGATACACACACAAAAAAGCACACACACACACACACACACACACACACACACACATATATATATATATATATATATATATATATATATATATATATATATATATATATATATATATATGTAATAAGGAACAGGTCACAGTGGCATCACATACAGTTCTACTTTTTCTTATATCTTTCTATTGTTTTTTTACACCTAAATGTGATTTTCGTAGCTTGTTTTTGGTCCAAATATTTAAAAATTCTTCAATCAAGAAACATTTTCTTGACAAGCAAAACGCATTGTGTTGTTTTAAGAAATAATGAGTCAAAATTGAGGGACTTTTTCCTGAAAATAATCTGCCAACTCGGTAAAGCAGAATAATCTTATGTGAAATTATTTTTCTTACCTCGTTCGTTGGTTTATTTTTTTGCTCGTTTTTGAATTTTGACTAATTGTTTTTGAAAACAAGACCATGTTTTTGCTTGTCTATAAAATGCTTCTTGATTTAAGCATTTGTAGATATTTTGGATTAAGAAAAAAACAAAATGAATCCTTTGAAAAGCGTTTTCTGCTGTGTAAACTTTTACAAAATAATCCCAATCAATATAAAAGTATGAATTTTCCCAATATGGTTATAAGCAATCATGTAAATTTTTTACACAGAAAAACTAAATATTGTAATGTCCTTTTTTCCCAGATATCCTGCAGCTTTGTTTTCTTCCAGTTCCGTGACGGTCATTAGTTTCTGCTTTAACTTTTTATTCTCTTATTTTCAGCTCAGATTGAGATTAAACTAAACGAGGATCTTCAGGACTACGAGCAGCCTCAGTATTTAAGCTGCTCGAGAATCGGCACCAGCTTGACTCAGAAAAGAGCTCGACGAGGAAAAGGCTTTTTCTTCTCCTGCCTCGAGTGCCAGATGAGCTTCGAGTCTAAGGAGCATCTGATGGAGCACTTCAGGGTCCACACTGGAGAAAGCTCCACGCAAACAAACACATCGCAGAAACAGTCGATGTTCTGCCATCAGTGCTTCAGGGAGTTCTCCTGTAGAGAACATTTGCTGGAGCACTACAGAATACACAAGGTGGAGAAGCCCTTTCCTTGTGAAGAGTGCGGGAAGAGTTTCTACCATAAGCAAAGCCTCGCAAATCATGCTAACTCTCACACTGATCTGAGACCTTACGTATGCCAGCACTGTGGGAAGGGCTACATCCATGAAGACAGCCTTATTATTCATTTGAGGATCCACGAACTAGACAAACCATTCAAGTGTGATCAGTGTGAGAGGTCTTACACTCATAAACACAGTCTTACGTATCACCTTAAAGTCCACACTGGCCTTTAACCATTTGTGTGGATGGAGTTAGAGATAAATAAGATATAGATGATCTGATTGATCACATGTGGAGCCACACTGGAGAGAAGCATTTCCCAAAGAGTGAAAAGTGCTTCACAATCAAAACAAGCCAGAATGAACTCAAGGCAATCTCTCTTGGCTAATCAGATCTCTCAGAGATGTTCAATATGGTTTAGGTCTGGGCTCTGGCGAGGCCACTCCAGCTCATTGGCTGGGAGAAATGCATCGATTCTTTGATGTATGGTGATTATTTCTGTATTCATTCAGAGTTGATTCTGTTTTTAAATTAGATTGCGATGGTGCATGTCTGGTGTGTGCAAGATAGAAACAGAAAAATAAGCATCGACAGTCGCCAAGGGAATTGATTTGCTCTTTATGTTGGTGGTGAGGACCTAATTTAACCCCACCCCATCTTCAAATGTAAAGTATTAGCACAGCTGAAGACATAGGAAAGTAATGTAGGTCTAAAATAATTTTGGAATTGGATCCTGAAGCATCGAAAGATCCAAACTGCTCATTTTCCATAATCAATGCTCATATGTTGTGTTATGTAAGGAATAATTGACATGCAGTGAAGTTATTGCATTAAAGCTTAGCTCATGTGGTCACGATATGAAGTGGGTAAGCATTTCCAACTTACTGGAGCACATTATTCTGCCTATTTTGTGTTTTTGCCAGATTCTTGTCAAACTCAAAACACAACAAAATGTTTATTAACGGATATTTTTACAGTGCAGTTGTGGCAATTACAATCAAAACTGTTGAATCTGATACATATGAGTCAGTATTTGTGTGATCAAATGTTTAAATTATTATATTAAATGCTTAAATAAGTTTAATATGCTTTACCGTCATCTTAAAAGCCTAAATGGACACTATTTTAAAGAAATCAGTATAATATGAGATTTTGATTAACAACATTTACTGATTATTTTTCAGGAATGTCTTATTAATGGTTCAAAATAACCAAAGTTCAAAATAACATTTTCAGTAACAAATTAAGAGCTCAATTAATTAACATATTCAGAGAAACTGAATTTTAAAGAAACACGGTACTCAAAATCTATTTGGGAATGTTATATGCTTTGCTATATTCAAGAATTAATGTAAACTATTTAAAAATCATTTAATACAACTGATTGGCTCACTTCAGTAGGTGGCGCTGATGCTGGAAAACTGTGTTTACAACCGACTCTAATACTCCAGCAGAAGAAGAGGATCCCGCTTTAGTGTGTTTCTCTTTAATATTCTGCTCAGTAATAGTGTAAAACAGCAGATATTAAACTCAAACTGACTCTGGATCTGTTCAGTAAACACGCATCTACTGTCCAGCAGGAAAGAGCGCGAATCCAGTCAGAAAGAGCGCGAATATTCCTGCCCTGCTGAAGGCGACAGAGACTCTTTTCCTCTCAGCGCCAAATAAGTGTGTTTAGTTATTAAATGATGTCTTCAACACACACTGCTGTCAAGACTGAGTTTATAAAAGAGGAGAGCGAAGAAGTGCGGATTCCTGAGCCGTGTGGAGATGAAGAAGAAGAAGCCTTAACCCTGAAGAAGGAAGAGCCAGAGGAACACACAGGTCTGTGGATGATGGAGAGATTCTCTCTCTCTCTCACACACACACACACACATTACAGGATATTTACTGTTTAATTTAATAAGACTGTCAGTAAAGGAATATTCCCGATTCAAGAGCTGGGTTGTGTTATTATGACGTCTCAGAACTTCTTTTTACAGCACAACAGTTATCTTTAGCCATTGTTCCGTCCATTTCTATCTAGGTCGTCATAAAAATGATAGCTAGGTAAGTAGAGTCCTGATATAAAGGTACGTTTATTATAACAAAAATGTAATTGAGCACCTCCCTTTAGGTGCTACATTAGCAAAAGCGGTCTTAGATTTCAGTTAGATGTTATATTTTCAAAATAAAAGTAGAAACAAGTCTTTAGACTTGCTAAATTCATTTATTCTCCTTCAGCTTAGTCCCTTTATTTATTAGGGGTCGACACAGCAGAATGGACCACCAACTATTCCAGCATATGTTTTACACAGCGGATGCCCTTCTAGCTGCAATCCAAAATTGGGAAACACTCATTTACACACACATACAGTACGGCCAGTGTAGTTGATCAGTTCCCCTATAGCGCATGTGTTTGGACTGAAACCGGAGCACCCGGAGGAAACCCACGCCAACACGGGGAGAACATGCAAACTCCACACAGAAACACCAAATGACCCAGCCGAGACTCAAATCAGCAATATTCTTACTGTGAGGCCAAGGTGCTAACCACTGTGCCATGACTTATTAAATTGTTCAAAATTAAACATTCAAAGCAGTAAATCATATGCCCCATTCACACGGGGCTTCAGCGACAACGCTTGACTGAAGACGTGTCCGAAGTTGGGGCTGAAGCGATCGTCATAGCAGCGTCAGCCAATGAAATTCAGTCAGCAATAGGCCACTGTCTAGCTGGTGTATTTGCTTACAGCGATCTGATTGGCTGACGCTTCCGTTGGCGCTTGAAAAGTTGAGCAAGTCCCAACTTCTACAGCGAGCAACGCCTCTAAAGCGGCGCCGACAGATCCACAATGCAGATCGGCAATGCCTGACGTCACCCATTCAAAGTGAGTGGGAAGCGTAGACGCTGAAGCCCCGTGTGAATGTGGCGATACACTTACACAGGCTGAATGAAAATGCAGATTCACACTGTGAAACAGCAGTAATAATGGTAATTAAAGGGATAGTTCACACTAAAATGTAAATTCTGTCATTATTTACTCTGTGAGGCTCACACAGCCCTTCAAACTGATTTTTGAGCAAAGAGACTCACAAATGTAAAAATGAGTGTTATTAAATTAAGAATTTTTACTGCAAACAAGCATCCGATTAATTTCATTTATGATGGAGTTCATGTGCTACAGTCAAAAACAGCAGTGTCTGGATTAAAAGTGCACACAATTTACAGTTTGTGATCATATCTCTGTTTTGATGATTTGTGATCCAACTGTTGATCTCAAAACAGATAAAACGAATGAGCGGATTGTGCTGCACTCCTATGGAGATCTCAGTGTAGCCGCCATTACGGCTCAATGTTTTTAGCCCACCAGGTCTCCACACAGCTTACGAGACTGACCGATATCAATTGATAGTTTTATGATTGTCCATTTTCTTGTGTTCCGTTCAGACCAGATCAAGATGAAGGACGAAACTCAGGTCAAAGATGAGCAAAGTGAGATCGGGGTGAAGGAGCAAGCTGAAGAACAGAATGAGGACGAGGACTACGAGCAGCCTCAGTATTTAAGCTGCTCGAGAATCGGCACCAGCTTTACTCAGAAAAGAGCTCGACGAGGAAAAGGCTTTTTCTTCTCCTGCCTCGAGTGCCAGATGAGCTTCGAGTCTAAGGAGCACCTGATGGAGCACTTCAGGGTCCACACTGGAGAAAGCTCCACGCAAGCATCGGAGAACAGCGCAGAGAGAGCTGTAGTGTTCTTCTGTCATCAGTGTCTCAGGAGCTTCACCCGTAAAGAACATCTGCTGGAGCACTACAGAATACACAAGCTGGAGAAACCCTTCCAGTGTGAGGAGTGCGGGAAGCGGTTCCTTCACAAACACAACCTCGCGAATCACGCCAAACTGCACTCCGGCTTCACTCCGCACGTGTGCCAGCTCTGCGGGGTGAGTTATATTAATAAAGACAGCCTTTTTGATCACATGAGGATTCACGAAGGAGATAAACCGTATCAGTGTGAGGAGTGCGGGAAGAGCTACAGTCAGAAGCGCAGCCTCAAGAATCACTTAAAGTTTCACACTGGACTGAAGCCGTTTGTGTGCCAGCAGTGTGGACGCAGTTACCTGGATGAAGACAGTCTGACTGGACACATGTGGACCCACACCGGAGAGAAGCCTTTCCCATGCCTGAGGTGCGGAAAGAGATTCCTGAATAAAGGAAGTCTTGATCAGCATATGAAGATCCACAGCGAACTCGAGCCCATCTCCTGGTTCTCCTCATAGTGGTTGGTGTTGGTGAATGGCAGTGGCTCTAGAGCAGGGGTCTCAAACTCGCGGCCCGCGGGCCATTTGCGGCCCTCAGTGCAATATATTGTGGCCCGCGCCGACCGCTGTACACTGACAGAATCAGCGGAGCGGGGAGAGAGAGCACTCCCCGCTCCGCTGATTCTATCTGTACACAGCGGTCACTGGCATTCCCCGCCCGCCGTGTAAACAAAGGGGCGGGGATGCCTGTGACGTCACCACGCACCCCGCCCCTTTGTTAGACGCTGTGACGGGCGGGAAGTGTTCGGAGGGAACTCGCGCTGGCCAGAACCAAGGTAAGCTGTTCCCGCCCCTGCCTGCCACTTAGCTACCTATCTGCAGCCTGCATCTTATATATATTATAGGTAGATACAGACTGGTACATACTGATGTGACTGGAGTGGGGGGTGGGGGTGTTTTATTTATACATATATACGCCTTTTTTTTTGGTGAGGTGAGGGAATGGAAGTTTTGAGTGAGTTCCCCCAAGCCATACTGAGGGTCTCAGCTGCTTCCGCTCTAAAGCCAAATGTGGTTCAGATTTGTGAGAAGAAGCGCTGTCAAGTCTCTGGCAGCAAGGAGTAGGCAAAAGATGCCATGTTCAGAAGAACTGTTCATAATCTTCACTCAATGTTTTATTAATGTTCAGGACACTTCATGTTCAGAAGAAATAATTAAAACTGTTAATAATGACATTTGAAGACTTTTTTTTTTGTGAAATCCCTTATGCGGCCCAGCCTCACCCAGACTTTGCCTCCTGCGGCCCCCAGGTAAATTGAGTTTGAGACCCCTGCTGTAGAGTGTACAAATGTTTACATTTCAGTACTGTAAGATTAGTCTGCATTGCACTCTTTAAAACATCTCTGCAGTAAGTCAAGGAAAGAGAGATTTTAGAATGGAACAATGCCATCCGATATTTACGCTGAGCTGGTCACATGACTATAACTGCGTCATTTTTGAAAATTCTAAATTTTTGCAGAATTGTTTAATTTAATTTCTTGACCGTTTTCTAGATACATCTTGTTTTGAAGTGGACAAAATGAAGAGGGAAAATATACATTTTAAACTGAAACATGTGCTGCACGGTGACGCAGTGTCGCCTCACAGCTAGAAGGTCGCTGGTTCGAGCCAAAGATGGGTCAGTTGGTGTTTCTGTGTGGAGTTTGCTTGTTCTCCCCGTGTTGCCATGGGTTTCCTCAGGGTGTTCCGGCTTCCCCCACAGTCCAAACACGTGCGCTATAGGGGAATTGAACAAGCTAAATTGGCGGTTCATTCCGATGTGGCGACCACTGATTAATAATCCAAAAAGAAAGTGAATGAACGAACTGAAACATTATAATAACCAATATAATTTAATTAGTTTTTCACAAAAAAAGTTTTGCAAATAAGATTTTTACATTAAAAAAAACACATTTATTGATCTTAGGCCTGTCACAATAATCAATATATCGACTGATCGCACAACACATGCACATGTCTTCAATCATTTTTGGTGATGCATTATATATCGGCCATACATAAACATCAACTCTAGCCACATTTCAGCTGATGGCACAGCCTTTCTATCTCTATTGGAGGTGTCAGTGTCAGTATGGGTAAAAAACATTATAGTATTCACTATAAATTATTATATTATATTATACTTTTTTTTTGTAGTTCTTTTGACCTTGGAAATTTTAAGATTTTTATTATTATTATTATTTATTTGTTTGTTTAGGACATACATTTTTTTAATTTGATTCCAATGCCTAATTATTAACTTGTTAAAATGACCTTAAGTGAAATATTCTTAAGAATAATATGTTATGTGTTCTTTGGAAGAGTGTACGTGCATTGTGACGATATTGTAGTGTCAAAATGGTCTTAAAATGCCAATAATATTGTGTATGGCAATGCATTTTGGTGCTATATATCGTACCACAAAAAATAGATATGGTGACAGGCCTAGTTGATCTTTATGAACGTGTGTTGATTGTGCATGTGTAATATAAATGTGAATTATAGATTTTCCTCTTGAAAACATTCTTACCTCTCTTTGGCTGTAGGTCTGTGACTCCAGATGAACACTGTATCTTACGCCCCATTCACACGGGGCATCAGCGTCAACGCTTCCCCATCACTTTGAATGGGTGATGTCAGGCGTTGCCGAACTGCATTGTGGATCCATTGTCGCCGCTTTAGAGGCGTTGCTCGCTGTAGAAGTTGGGACTTGCTCAACTTTTTAAGCGCCAACGGAAGCGTTAGCCAATCAGATCGCTGTATGCAAATACACCAGCTAGACAGTGGCCTTTTGGTGACTGAATTTCATTGGCTGACGCTGCTATGACGATCGCTTCAGCCCCAAATTCAGACACGTCTTCAGTCAAGCGTTGAAGCTGAAGCCCCGAGTGAATGGGTTATCGGGGCCGCCTAGGTTGCCTCTATGGATGCGCCGATGTCCTGACATTTAATCTTACCCATCAGGTTATGCTACCAGTTAATAATTGGATGGTTTTGAGGTTGGGGTTAGGTATTCGGTAGGTTAGGGAGATATTACAGCTTTATATCACACTACTCCACATTAAAATTTACACTGGTAGTGAAATCTGCATATTGTGCCATCAAAATGTGCTGCCTTCTTTTTGAATTGGGGGGTAGGTCAATCTGACAGGGTAGGCCAAATCGACAGAACACCAGCCCTGTTCATGTCCCTTCAAAGATCAGAATAACACGAGGATTTGATGATCAATATTTGTTTATTGTTAATGTCAACTTAGAAAAGTTCAACAGAATAGCCTTTTGGGTTTTGTAAGAAATGCAGAATTCAGAATCTAATGCTGACTATCATGTGCCCTCTGTCAGTCCCTGCCCACTCTAGGTGGCGCTGATGCTGTAAAACTGTTTACAACCGTCACTAAACCTCCAGAAGAAGAGCCAGCAGCAGCAGCAGCAGTAGCTTCGGTGTGTTTCTCTTTAACATTCTGCTCATTAATAGAGTAAAACAGCAGATATTAAACTCAAACTGACTCTGGATCTGTTCAGTAAACACGCATCTACTGTCCAGCAGGAAAGAGCGCGAATCCAGTCAGAAAGAGCGCGAATATTCCTGCCCTGCTGAAGGCGACGGAGACTCTTTTCCTCTCAGCGCCAAATAAGTGTGTTTAGTTATTAAATGATGTCTTCAACACACACTGCTGTCAAGACTGAGTTTATAAAAGAGGAGAGCGAAGAAGTGCGGATTCCTGAGCCGTGTGGAGATGAAGAAGAAGAAGCCTTAACCCTGAAGAAGGAAGAGCCGGAGGAACACACAGGTCTGTGGATGACTCGGTTATTGTTTTTAGCCATAGCAGCTAATCACAGATCGCATAGAGAGGGATGGATGACCGCGATAATCTCCTCTGAATAAAAAGCCATATTTAGTTTTTACTCATGATCAATAATAAAATCGTAGCACTATTTTATAGAGGATTAAGTAAGACTCTTGTCTATTAATAGTCAGATTTCACTCATTTCCTCAGCATCAGTTAGCAATGACTTCAACACTTGTTTCTAAAACATTATTTTTAAATAGTTCTTCTGTCAAAATTATAGTCTAATATCATGTGCCATTTTCTTATGATCTCTATCCTTTTGAATACATCTAGCCACTTATTATTTGTTTTGTTAATTGTTGGGTTTACTGATTTTCAACCTTACAATTCTGTAAAATGTGTAGTATAAAATATATACGAGCAATTCCAGCGTTATTTGCAGTAAAAACTCAAACATAAATTCACATAGAAAGTATATATGTTAACATTATATTGGGAATTCCGTCTGGGCCTACCTATTGGTCAAAAAGTCCAACATCCATATATATGGCAAGTGCACAGGTATATTGCTATATAGACCATTTAACGTGATGTTGTTATTGACTCACGAACATTTCCTGCTATTACATAGCTGTAACAGGAGGTAATTCAATCATTCCTCAATGTTAAAACAGCTCTCATAACATTACTTATCAACATGTGGATGTTTTTGGATTCTCGGAAGATGTTGAAATTTAAAATATGTGAAACAGGAAATATATTGGGACTATTGTCTATGTTTACATTCCTCAGAATAGTCTATACAGCATCATATGTGCAGCTGATATGTGCAAATTGGCATGTAAAGTATGTCGTTAAGCGCATGTGAACACACCCTCTTATGGAATTAATTTGTGTTTAATACTAGCTTGGATTTGCAAAAGTTGCACCCACACATGCTCGACCGTTGTTATTGTGTGTGTTCTGTTCCCTTCAGATCAGATCGAGGTGAAGGAGGAAGCTCAGATGGAAGAAAGCGAAGAGCTGAGCGATGACGAGGATCTCGGGGATTATGAGCCGCCTCAGTTCTTGAGCTGCTCAAAGATCGTGAGCAGATTTTCACAACTACGAGTTCAGAAAGGAAAAGGCTTTTTCTTCTCCTGCCTCGAGTGCAAGATGAGCTTCGAGACCAAGGAGCATCTGATGGAGCACTTCAGGGTCCACACTGGAGAAAGCTCCTCGCAGATGCACACCAGCACCGTGCAGAAACAGCCGATGTTCTGCCATCAGTGCTTCAGGAAGTTCTCCTGTAGGAAACATCTGCTGGAGCACTACAGAATACACAAGGTGGAGAAGCCGTTCTCCTGTGAGCAATGCGGGAAGAGCTTCGCTTATAAACAAAGCCTGAACAATCACACCAAGCAGCACAGCGACTGCAGGCGCCACGTGTGCCAGGACTGCGGAGCGGGTTTCTCTAGTAAAGACAGTCTTACTGATCACATGAGGATCCACGAGATCAAGAAGCCGTTCCGCTGTGATGAGTGCGGCAAGAGCTACACCTATAAATACAGCCTGAGGTACCATCAGAAGGTCCACCGCCCCCCCAAGTCGTTTGTGTGCCAGCAGTGCGGACGCAGTTATTCGGATAAAGACAGTCTGACAGGACACATGTGGAGCCACACCGGAGTCAAAGCGTTCCGCTGTCAGAGATGCGGGAAAAGCTTCACAATAAAGTCCAGTCTTGATCAGCACATGAAGATCCACAGCGACCTCAAGCCCATCTCCTGGTTCTCCTCATAGATTAGAGCTTCTCAAATATATATACACACACATGGATGAAGTCTGAATTATTAGCCCTCCTGTTAAATTTGAATTATTTTAGATTTTATCCCCAATTTCTGCTTAACAGAGAGATGTTTAAACACATTTCTAGACATAATAGTTTTAATTATTAATTTCTAATAATGGATTTCTTTTATCTTTGACATTTAAAAGCTTTCATTGATTCCTTCGTTTATTTTCTGCCGCTTTTCCGGGGCCGGGTCGCAAGGGCAGAAGTCTCACAAGATAACCCCAGACTTCCCTCTCCCCAGACACTTCCTCTAGCTCTCCGGGTGGATCCCGAGGCGTTCCCAGGCCAGCCGAGAGACATAGTCCCTCCAGCATGTCCTGGGTCTTCCCTGAGGTGTGGCGCGGCTGGGATGAGAATCAGCACCTCCAAGTTCGAGGCCATGGTGCTGCACTGGAGAAAGGTGGTTTGCCATCTCCAGGTTGGAGGAAAGTCTTTACCCCAGGTGGAGGAGATCAAGTATTTTGGGGTTTTGTTCATGAGTGAGGGAAGGATGGAGTGTGGGATTTGCAGGTGGATTGGTGCAGCAGTAATGTGGTCGATGTACCGGTCCGTTGTGGTAAAGAAGGAGCTGAGCTGAAAGGCAAAACTCTTGATTTACCGGTCAATCTACACTCCTACTCTCACCTATGCTCATGAGCTTTGGGTCAGGACTGAAAGGACAAGATCTCGGATACAAGCAGCTGAATGAGTTTCCTCCGCTGGGTGGCAGGGCGCACTCTTATAGACAGGGTGAGGAGCTCTGCACCCAGGAGGAGCTTAATGTAGAGCCGCTGCTCCTCCACATCCAGAGGAGCCAGCTGAAGTTGCTCTGGCATCTGTTTCGGATGCCTCCTGGATGCCTACATGTAAAGGCCTCACTAGGGTAATCAGGGTAAAGTTAGGGTAATTAGGCAAGTCATTGTATAACAGTAGTTTGTTCTGGAGACAATCCAACACTAATATTGCTGAAGGGGTGAATAATATTGACCTTAACATGACTTTAAAATGATTAAAAACTGCTTTAATTCTAGCCCAAATAAAACCACTAAGACCTTCTCCAGAGGAAAAATATTATAGGAAATACTGTGAACATTTTTCTAAATCTCTTAAACATTATTTGGGAAAAATTTAAAAGGAAAAGAAAAATCACAGGAGGGAGAATAATCCTGACTTCATCTGATAAACATCTGATTTTATATTGCAGGGTTACAGAGGTGATGTTGTGATGTGACCTGCAGATTAATAATCTTATTTTGTACTTGTAGATGAATCCTGAATCTGTAACGTTCGCAGGGTGATCGCCTGCCTGCTCATTCACAGCGCATGTGTTAAAACATTTTGGTTTCCCTGTAAAATATAGTGATGACAGAAGTTGTGGAGGCAGCTACATGCTCTCTCAGTTAATAAAGGTGTTTGCTGTCTCTGCTTGTTCAGCATTAAAGGGAGAATTTCAGTCAAAGAGTTCCTGCAGACTAATTTCAGAAATGAGCTGTGAGCTATACAGTGATATACACACTGGAAATAAATGCTCGTTTATTTGCAGACAGGTAAAAATATTGTCTTATTTTCAGAAATATGAGTGAAAATTGAGTTTTTCAAAATAATCTTACGTCAAAGCAAAAACAAGATTATTTTGCTGTGCCCATTGGCAGGTTATTTAGATCAGTGCTTCTCAAACTGGATTCCTGGAGGGCCGCGGCTCTGCAGTTTTACTCCAACTCTAATCAAACACAGCTGATCCAACTAATCAAGCTGTTCGAAAGAGTCCTGAACACCTTCATTAGTGGATCAGCTGTGGCCCCTCCAGGAATCCAGTTTGAGACCCATGCTTTAGATCACAGGTGTCAAACTCAGTTCCAAAAGGGCCGCAGCTCTGCACAGTTTAGTTCCAACCCTAATTAAACACACCTGATCAAACTAATTGAGTCCTTCAGGCTTGTTTGAAACCTACAGGTAAGTGTGTTGGAGCAGGGTTGGAACTAAACTGTGCAGAGCTGAAGCCCTCCAGGAATTGAGTTTGACACCCCTGCTTTAGATAAACTCTCCTGCAGAGTCTTCATCCACTCCAGTAGGAGGCGCTGATGTAAAACTTTCCCACCATCACTAAAACTCCAGAAGCTGCAGCAGAAGAAGAAACGCAGCACGACTGTTGCCATCTTGTTGTTAGCATTAACCTCCGCACTCTTTATACTCCATAACGGAGATTAATAATCATATATCCCGCGGCTACATCTCAGTAAGGACAGCATTTAATCCACAGAAGGAAGCAGTTCATGAACTGAGGCGAAAAATGCCGCGAATCTCCTAAAAGCGACGGAGACTATTCAGAGAGTCCGCACACAGGCCGAAATCAGTGTGTTTAGTTATTAAATGATGTCTTCAACACACACTGCTGTCAAGACTGAGTTTATAAAAGAGGAGAGCGAAGAAGTGCGGATTCCTGAGCCGTGTGGAGATGAAGAAGAAGAAGCCTCAACCCTGAAGAAGGAAGAGCCGGAGGAACACACAGGTCTGTGGATGATGGAGACACACACACACACACATTACAGCACACACACTATACAATACACACACCACCGCATATTTACCGCCTAATTTAACAAGACTGTCGTTAGCTGGATATTATTGTTACACCAAAAAGGCAAAAACATTGATAAATGAACCCACTTCTCATTTACTAGTCTGTTATGGGCCAGATCATGCCTCTTGAGCCTCCTATCTCCTCCTGATTTGCAGTTTCTGTTTGAATAGTGTAATCTATAAAATATGATTTATTCTATAGTGTGAGTTATTAGGCAACGTGATACAAAGCTACACACATCTTCATTGGAGTGATTACCTGAGGTGTAGTGTTGTCCAGATACTGGAATCTCTAAATTTATTACCAGCAAAATATTGATATTCAGTAGGCTGCTATTTTTTATAACAAGTGTATCAAAATACTACAAAAAGATCTTCATGCTGGAAATATGTTTACTTCAAATGTCTTTAGAGGGAGATTTTGTCAGTTTGAGACACTTTCAACACTATTTGGAGGTGTCCATGTTGCTGAGCAATGTATATTAAACTATGGAAAGACTTGTTCGACCACCTTCACACCAGGGTTGTCGCGATACCATGAAGTCATCTTATCATACTATACCATCTGAATTTTCTCGATACCAAGTAGTATCGTGATACTGTAATTCATAACTCAAATTATTTTAAAAATTGTTAGAAATGCTGTATTTTATGTTGTAATAGGCCTACTTGTATTGAATTCATAATTCTCATATTATTAAAAACATTGCACGTCACTTCACCTGAAATGTATTCATTGTTTTGTTTATTTTGTAGATCACTGACCAACAAAAACACATTAAAATAAAGATACAAACCTTACCAAATGAAATTTGTTACAAATACAGCATTTTTGAGTTTTTCATCTGTTGTTTTTTTCCAGTTTTATCAGGCAACAATCCAAAGTAACTCAAAATGTCACTCCTTTTAAGAGCTTGTCGGGGTTGTTGTGGCTACTAAATCACATTAACAGGAACACAAATGAGCTGATTCAGATGTGTGAAGCGTTAGAAAGCGTGCATTAGGCTACCATAAAAGGTGTGAATTCTACACACTTATGCAACCTTAAAGGGCTCAACACAGACTATTAAAATAAAATGGTCTAGTGTTGCACAAACGTGTGAGCATTTTAGTGACTTTTCCACATACAACATTTTCCATTAATGACAACACTAGGGCTGCACGATTCTGGTGAAAATGTGAATCAGGATTTTTTTTTGCTTAAAGTCAAGATCTCAATTCTTTCTCAAGATTCTGTAGATGTAAATTAAAGGTTAATATGATTAGCCTATTATTATTGTTAATTCTCAAACATATGGTAAAACAACAATACAATATTTGGCCTGTGTGCAGCTCTACTGTTGCTTAAAATGCTAAACTTCGTATTATGGTGGACTTGAACAGACTTTCAATATATCCTGTTTGTTAATTCACAGAAAAATGATGACATCAGAATAATATTCATAATTATAAAACTGAATTATTAAGTTTGAGACATGTTCTTGTCATCTGCCATTGACAACTCTCCTGACCTTGAAAATATAGTGGGCTGAATTTGGATCGTTTATAGGGTTGAATCGAGATCGTGATCTTTTTTCGATTAATCGTGCAGCCCTAGACAACACTAGCATTTACAAACTACAGTGGCTCCGCCAATATTTTGGAGTCAGAGTATCGCAATACTACAATAGTAGCAGTAAACCGTGCAACCTTACTTTACACTAGGGTTGGGTCGATAGATGATGCCATTGTTGATTGCAGATTGCCGATAAACTTCATGATGCTAAGCTGGCATCACCCTCCTCCGCCGGCTGCCGCCATCGCACCAGTAACCCGCTCCCAAATAATACACACTGAGGCCCCGTTTACACTAATACATCTGTTTTAAAATGAGGTTTTAGAACGAAAGTGATCCACATCCACACTGGGCATGGGCCGGAATAAGATTCTGACGGTGTGATAACCTTAAATTTCACAGTATTGTGATAACCGCTCTAAAATATATTCTTTTTAAATGTCTGGGTAAAAAACTATTACTTTTATCCTCTTTGAACACTGTATATTTTATTTTGAGAAACATTTAAAATATTTTGGAGCAGTAAACATGTCAGGCTAAATAACTCAAATTAATTATTGACCTCTGCTGTCTTCATTAGTTTAAAAACAAACATTGATTTATTTACGAAATAAATCATCTTTGAATATCTTTTCTAAAAAAAAAATGTAAGTGAAAAATCGTATGTTTTGCAGAAAACGTTGCCGATATTAAAACCATGGCTTTTCCAAACCGCGGTATACCTTGAAAACGGTTATCGTCCCATGCCTAATTCACACTGACGTTTCAACTAGCGTTTCTGAAAATGTCTCCGTCCACACTATACTGCTGAAAGCGTGAGCACACACACAGTCTATCATGCGCTGCAGCGTACGCGCACGTCTGAGCTCCAGCAGTCAGCGGGTGCTTTGAGCACAGAACCCCAGAGAGCAGTGCACGTCAGACAGTTTATCAAGGATGCAGCGCTGGATGGCGTCTCACTATAGTTGTTAAAGGTGATCTTTAATTAATCTTGTCTCTGTCTAACGACTCTTCGCTCTTTTGAATCTATCAGGTAACGTGTCACAGCGTCAGTACACTGCTTCAGACTTTCACTCTTGTATTTAGTTGTTGGTTGGTTCCTGTTGGCTGTGCACCTTATTTAACAACCAAGTTGGTGGACGCCATTATAACGACACCGATCACCCTGCCTATTCAAGTCCTGTGGGAAAAGTGATTGACAGGTGGTTATGTGTGTGTATTTTATTTATTTGTGATTTGGTTATGGGTAAAACAAAGCCCATGCGGGTCAGGGAGTTGAAACTGTAGGCTGCAAATAATTAATTAGTCATGAACTAAATATTCAAAAATAATTCACTGCCACCTAAGACGACAATGCCATCGTCCAACGCAGTGTTTTACATTAGACATTGTACGATGGCAAATTAAACGACATCGCCCGACCCTACTTTACGCTTTTCTCCTGACCTTGAAAGTATAACTGGCTGAATCGTAGAGATGCTGGATTAGGATCATGTGTAGGCTCAAATTGAGATCGCCATCTTTTTTTTCAATTAATCGTGCAGCGCTACAATACTCCAGTTTTGCGCATCAATCTAATTAGCATCTTCAAAGGTAAACACAGCTCTTAATGCATATTGATCATCACAGCTTGTGGATAAACAATCCAATCTGCTCCTTTCAGAACAAACCGAAGTGAAGGAGGAGCGAGAAGAACAGCATGAGCATGTTTACGACTACGAGCAGCCCCAGTACCTGAGCTGCTCGCTGAACGGTAAAAGCCTGACGCAAAAAAGAGCGGAGCGAGCAGGGTGCGGGTTTTTCTTCACCTGCCTGGAGTGCAAGAGGAGCTTCGAGTCTAAGGAGCACCTGATGGAGCACTTCAGGAACCACACCGGAGAGAGCTGCACCCAAACACAAGTGTTCATGCCTCAGTGCACCACGGAACAAGGAGCGTGTCCGTTACCGTTCACCTGCCACCAGTGTCAGAAGAGCTTCACCTGTAAAGACCATCTGCTGCACCACTACCGCATACACACGGTGGAGAAGCCGTTCCCCTGTGACGAGTGCGGCAAGAGTTTCATACACAAGCAGAGTCTTAAGAACCACCAGAAAGTTCACTCGGGATTGAGGCCGTTTGTGTGCACGCTCTGCGGGAAGAGCTACATCCATAAAGACAATCTCACAGACCACATGCGGATCCACACCGGAGAGAAACCGCACACCTGCAAACTCTGCGGGAAGAGCTTCACGCATAAAGGAAGCCTCCTGCACCACATGAAGATCCACACCGGACTCAAACCCTTCACCTGCAGGCAGTGCGGACGCCACTTCACACACAAGGGAAACCTCAAAATCCACATCCGCATTCACTCCGGGGAGCGGCCGTTCGTGTGCTCGCAGTGCGGGAAGACCTTCATTTACCACGGGAATCTGATGGGCCACTTGAAGAAGCACTCTGGGGAGAAGAAACACCGCTGTGAGGAGTGCGGCAAGAGTTTCGTGGAGGCTCGACACCTGCAGAAGCACATGAAAACACACGCCACGGTGCGTCCCTTTGTGTGTGCGCACTGTGGGAAGGACTTTTTGTGGCCGCACAACTTCAAGGAGCACATGAAGGTCCACACCGGAGAGAAGCCGCACGTGTGTTTGGACTGCGGGAAGCCCTTCACCAGGCAGATCTACCTGAAGCGGCACCAGAGGATCCACTTGGGGGAGAAGCCGTTTAAGTGCGAGCGCTGCGGGCTGTGTTTTACCACCATGGATTCACTGAGGGTGCACGAGCGAGTGCACACTGGCGAGAAACCTTACAAGTGTCCATCCTGCCACAAGAGCTTCGGCAGATTGAGTACGCTGCTGACGCACAAGAAAAAACACTGCCCCATGCTGAGGAAGTGAACGCCAGTAGAGAAGTGCTTTATAAGATCCTGGTGTAGAGAGTGCTGCTCAAAACGTCTTAGAGGGGCAGTTCACACTGAAAGAACATTCACTCACTGTTTTACTCTCCAGTCAAATCTTTCAGACCTTTATGAGTTTCTTTCTTCTGTTGAACACTAGGGATGACAGCTGCAAGACTGACGTTTCGACACAGTGTCGAGATCCCAAAGTGCAAGTTTTTGCAACACTGCACCAAAGCATGATCCGAAATACCCAGGTAACGTGACTTAAGCGGTTTGAAATATCTAGGTTATGTGACTGAAGCAAATCGAAACATTTAGGTCATGTGACTAAAACAATTCGAAACACCCAGGTCACCTCACTAAAGTGATTTGAAAAATTTAGGTAATGCGACTAAATCAATTTAAAACACCAGAGAAACACGACTAAAGCAATTCGAACCACTGTGGTCATGTGACTAAAGCAATTCGACACACCTGGGTCATGCGACTAAATCAATTCAAAACACCTGAGTCACACGACTAAAGCAATTCGACACACCTGTGTCATGCGACTAAAGCAATTCAAACCACTCTGGTCATGTGACGATTTGAAACACTCAGGTGACCTGACAAAAGCAATTCAAAACATCTAGGTCAAGTGACTAAAGCGATTTGAAACACTAAGGTCACACGACTAAATTGTTTAGAAACACTCGGGTCACGTGACTAAAGCATTTTGAAACACTCAGATTACACGGCTTAAGTGATTTGAAACACTGTGGTCACGCAACTAAATTGATTTGAAACATTTAGGTCAGGCTAATAAATCGATTCAAAACACCTGATCATGCAACTAAATTGATTCGAAACACCTGGGTCATGTGACTTAAGCAATTTGAAACATCTAGGTCATGTGACTAAATTGTTAAGAAACACTGGTCATGCGACTAAAGCAATTCCAAACTCTCAGGTAACGCAACTAAATCGATTAGAGACACTCTGGTCATGCAACTAAAGTGATTCAAAATACTTTGGACATGCGACTAAATCGATTCGAAACACTTGATCACATGACAAAAGCGGTTCGAAACACCCAGGTCACGCAACTAAAGTGATTCAAAACACTCGGGTCACACGACTAAAGCGATTTGAAACATCTAGGTCATGTGACTAAATTGTTAAGAAACACTTTGGTCACGCAACTAAAGCAATTCGACACTCTCGGGTAACGCAACTAAAGCGATTCGAAATACTTTGGACATGCGACTAAATCGATTTGAAACACTTGATCACATGACTAAAGTGATTTGAAACATCTAGGTCACGTGACTAAAGTGGTTCGAAACACTCGGGTCATACGACTAAAGCGATTTGAAACACCCAGGTCACGTGACTAAAGCGATTCTACACATTTAGATCATGACTAAAGCAATTCGAAAGACCTTTATGAGATTTTATGCATGCTTTTGACAACTGTTAAGCTTCATTCGCGCAGTTATGTCATTATAAGTGCAAAGATGACAGTTTGAGATGTCTTTTTTTGATGGCAGCATGACATTAGACAACAGAACTTGTCATAAATCTGTCATAAACAAAATGGCCATGAGGCATTATTATTGTGAGTTGACTAATCACATTAGTCATTAAAATGTCAATAATAGTTTTAAAGCAGAATTAATTTTGATTTACTGTAAAATGGATCAGAAATATATTCATCACACAGTTATAATGACCTCATTACAATCATGTTCATAACAGAATAAATGAATCAAACAACTGATATTTGATTCATAAATTCCAAAAAGCACATTTAATTATTTTTCAAATATTTTACCAAAGTTTCCTCCTTGAGATAGTGCACTCAACCGACATACACTGTCTAGGGATTAGTGAGTGAGCAGTTTTGAACACAGCCATTGATCTCTATATTTACTGTCCTACTATGGAAGTCAATGGTTACAGGTTTTCAACATTTTTCAAAACATCTTCATTTGTGTGCAACAGAAGAGAATCTCAAGTTTGTGTGAAAGTGAAGCTAAATAAATGAGTTAATTTAGATCTTTTTAGTGAACTGTCCCTTCATTTATTTTTTATTTTTTGTTATTTTATTTGTTGTAAGGTGATGCATGGGTAAAATGGTAAATACATAAAACATGTCAGACTCGCTGCCGTGGGACACAAACTCAGATGTTGTCTACTGAAAGTCCAGCATCTAATGTGTTTTAATGGGAAACGTTAAAACCAAAATAAGCACCTTAGAAAAAGAGTTTAAAAGAATCAACTGCTGTGACATTTTATATAACAAAATTAATTAAAAATGTTTGTTTCTGGAGTTCAAAATCAACAAATTAACCCCTTCAAGGTCCGATTGGTCCATGCTGTTGATGTAGTATGTGGGTGTGGCTCTGGGGCTCCGCCTCCTCTCTTTTTTTCATTCCTGCAGCAGTCAGTCAGAATCCAGCATCCTATAATATACACAGTGAAGAGATGCTGAATGCTGTAGAAATGTCAAATTTCAGTCAGTTTATGCTGTTGTTCAGCTCACAGAATGCAACATACACTGATATAATCTAATCAATCCAGAGTAAACAGTCTGTCAGTCTTTAGAAACAACATGAGAAAAGAGCTGTAAGAGTGTTGATCTCATGTAATCACTGGCCTGAAATGTCATTGGTTCTCTAATGTTTGATTAATGGCATGGATGAACGAGTCCTTTAGGCAACTCTTACTGAATGGATGAGAATCTGTCTGTGTTCACATGTGTTTATTTTGCATATACTAGTGTGCTTGAATCTCTGTCAAGCACACTCTGCAGAAATGTCTTAATTTAGTTGCTTTATACCCCAGACTGAAGCTGTGTGGTGTATAATGTGTACATGACAAAATGAACATAATAAAAATCCAAATCTCCAAGGCTGTTCAGGGTGTTTAGAATCCTTATGGGGTTTTATGGTTGTTATTATTATTTAATTTTCACAAACTTTCCAAAAAAACTTTTTATTTTTTTATTTAAAATTATTTTCATTTATTTGTTAGAATTTTACTAAGTTTATTGAACAAATACTGCATGTCTGATTTATTTATTTATGTAATTTGGGTATTAAAAATAGACTCCTAGAGTTTTTTTTTTTTTTTTTATCGCATCCAAGGGTATGCACTGATTAAAAAAAAGGTAATTTATGTATTTTTGATTGTATAAAACATTCATTCTGAAGAGGTAAAAATGTAATTTTAATGGATCTCATCTTTGACTTAGTAAACAGGAGCGTGGCCTGTGGCTTTACTAAATACACACTGCAGGTTAAAATGTCCCCAATGTTAATGGTTACAACCTAAATTGGAGATGAGGTCTGAAAATGTATGGAAAGAGTCTAATAAGGGTGTTAAAGGGCATCACATCTTATTGTCTGATTCATGTATACTGTGTCAAATACTGCAGTAGTAGTTGTAGAAAACTACAGTACTGGGTCGTTTGTTTATACTACTGTAGTTGTGTTACCATAGTGACTGTAGAATCACCACAGCAGATCAATTACTATAGTTGTTGTGTTACCATAGCAACTGTACAATCACCACAACAGATTAATTACAATAGTTGTTGTGTTACCATAACGACTGTGGAATCACCACAACAGACTAATTACTATAATTGTCTTGTTACTATAGCAACTAGTTGTTGTGTTATAGCAAAAGTAAAATCACAACAATTTATTCGTACTCTTTACTGTAGTATGGTTCAAAAACACCACACTATATTTCTTTTTTATAAACATTTATTTTGTAATTAAAAAGTACCAAAGTATGCCACTACAGATGTCAGATTTGAACCATTAGACCCAGCACATCAGAGTTGTTTCTAGTTTGTTTTGATTTTAGCTTTTAACATGTCACCAGCAGAAAGCAAATGATTACCTGTAGAAGCCATCACAGTTTCTGTTAAAATCAATATCATTTCTATTATAAGCAATAAAACCATTACTATGTACATTTATTAAGTGGTGCTGTTTCTGAGGGATCTGCTCATTCAATCATTTAATAAATGAAGACACAACAATAACAACACACAAAGTGATAACAGAAATGAGTTTATTTGTCTGAGAAAATTCAAAGTTACTGCATCAGTACAGTATCATCATCATCTTCATCATCATCATCATCATCTTGTTAAACATGGAGAGATGGATATTTTCTTACTGTTAAAGACGAATATAGAAACCACACAACAAAAGAGACAAAACACCGATAGAACATTTAATCAAAATCAACGATCAATAAAAAGTACATCAATGATTCAAACGATCCTTTAAAATAATGAAAATTAACCAAAAAGACTGTTGCATCATCCATCACAGCAAATATCACAGCAAATATCAAACATATTAATTGAAGGATGTTCACAAACTAGAAAGCATTGCAGAAAAATTAATATATACAGATGAAGTCAGAATTATTCGCCCCCCTGTTTATTTTTTCTCCAATTTCTGTTTAACGGAGAGCAGATTTCTCCAGCACATTTACTGAACATCATCTATTTTCATCATAGAACAGTTCCTCCAGCAGTTTATGATGCATTTTGGAAACAGGAGATAGCCCCTGCTCTAATGCGCCACCTGGCTGGAGAAACCCGTTCTCAGAGACGTACTTTAGTCATTATTTGGGTCGCACACATATTCTGAATGCCTTCAGCAGAATTCAAACGAGCCGTTTTAATCTTGATTAACCCAGATTACAGTGAGATTAATCTAGATTAAAAATGTATCTATGCCCACCTATAATTTCAGCACCTTTAGAAATCTGTTTTCTGAGAAAAGTATCTGAGAGTCGTATCACACACTCCATGATTAAACTGCAGGCACCTGAACTACATATGGAGAAGAACATCGAGCAGCTTAATATGTTAATCACTTACCGTTCGGGATCCTCCTGCTCAGCGTCTGCTCAGCTCCTCCAGTTATTCGTCATCATTGCTGAAGACAGAAGCATATTATCAGACACACAAAGAGCATTTATAAAGTTATCTACATGCTAGTCCAGAGTGTTTGTCAGATGTCACTGTAAAACTGTCGGCTTTTTCCTTGAAGTCGCATAAGCAGGAGATAAGGTCTACTTTAAACAATCTCACAGACATATAGAGAAAAGCAAATCCTGTTACAACTATCCCACATTCTCCCCGAAATGAAATAAAGTTGCTCACCTGCAAAAACAACAGCAAAGGAAATCGCAAAGTTTACAGAGGAAACAACAGCAGGATTGACAGCAATCTCCCAAATCGCAGCAATCGTCTTCAGCGGCAGCATCTGCCAAGTCTGCAGCGGTGTCAGCGGTGTCATCAGAGAACTCAAGTTTTGCATGTATTTTATTGTGTTTATCCTTTTTATGACACTTGCATTTGCATTTCGTATGGCAATATTCCATGCAAGTCTCACATCCAGCGTTGCCCATGGCTTGTTCAGGAGCTGTAAGTGGTCTGTTTGAATGGCTGAGCTGGTTTGGAAGTCTTCTCCAATCTCTGGGTTTAACTGGATGACCTGAATGTGATTTGCATGTAAGAGGAACTGAAAATGGCTGTCAACACGTGTCTGCCCAATGATCCCTTCTCCAGAAAATACTTTCCAAGAATTACTGTATGTGTGTCTGCTGAAAAACACAACTAAATCACATTACTGGGCCTCATGCTCCTGTATGAACAGATAAGATTGTCGATATGAGAGGATGAACTGATCATGATTTCACTGTTCAACACAACAGACCCTTGAGATAAGACTGTCTCGAACGCCCCATCACAAAGTGGCATTTATCATCATTTGACAACAGAAACACAACAACAGCTGACCGACAACCACAGCCTCAGATCAAATCAACACCAAATAAAGGACATTAAAGTGCCCTGTCTGGATCTACAGATGAAGTCAGAGTTATTCACCTCCTGTATATTTTCCCCCAGTTTCTGTGTATCAGAGAGCAGATTTCTCCAACACATCTCTAATCATAACAGTGTTAATAACTCATCTCTAATCACTGATTTATTTCCTCTTTGTCATGATGACAGTAAATAATATTAGACTAGATATTCTTCAAGACACTTCTATACAGCTTAAAGTGACATGTAAAGGCTTCACTAGGGTAATTAGGGTAAAGTTAGGGTAATTAGGCAAGTCATTGTATAACAGTGGTTTGTTCTGGAGACTATTAAAAGCAAATCTAGCTAAAAGAGGTTAATAATATTGAGCAATCTGAGCAATATTGAGCAATGAATTTCGACTAGTAACAATTGTAATTAAAGATGTCTCTAACTGAGTTTTTACTAGTCATAATACATTTGGAGATGTCTTTAATTCGTCATATTTAGAGATATCTACAAATATATTTGAAGATATCTCTAATTAATTTACTAATAGTCGAATTACAGTTGTAGATATCTTGAATTGGATTTTTGACTAGTCAAAACTCAGTTAGAGATATCTCTAATTACAATTGTGACTAGTCAAAACTCATTTGGAGATATCTGCAGATATTTTTCAATGGAAGTCAATGGAGGAATATGACTAGTCATAATATATTTGCAGATATCTCCAGTCTGATTTCGTACTAGTACAATTGTAATTGCAGATATCTCTAATTGTCATTCTGACTAGTCTAAATATAATTTGAGATATCTCTAAATATATTTATGGATAGTCAGAACAAAGGTTTAAATGCTAATACGGCTTGCCATATGCACACAGCCTGCTTACCTTAACAGACGACAGAAATGAGGCGTGAGGAGGAACAGGTCTATCAAATGCAGTGGGGAGCCAGAGGGGTGTCCGGGATGGACACCCCTAACATCTGATTGGCCACCCCTGGTGCCACCCCAAACTTTTATTTGCTGCTGGCAGTTATCCAGCTACACAACCACACACGTTTTAGGCACACACAATCTAGGACACACGATTCAGCAAACCATATATAGTAACTCCTAAGCATTATCGCCACCCATTAAATTTCACAAGTATGGTTTCCCATTTCAGTCATCATCATTATTATATCGTAACGATCATTTTAACATCTCTGCAGTTGCTGAACTCAAATGATCTAAATACAAATAATTGGTTAAAGACACTTATGACTTTATCCATGTGTCCACATACACAAAGAAAACATAAGAGACTGTCTAATTGTAGGATTAAGTGTAATAAACTAATTCAATATCTTAATCTTATCATACTTGATTAAAATCACTTTGTTGTAAAATATAAAAAGCAAACAATAATGTGTCACATTAAAATAAATTAGCCAACTATAGTTAATCATTTAAACAATATATATAGTTATAAACTGATTATCTTAACTAATTATCTGATTATAATTATTAGTTTATATATAAACTATCTTTTACTAAACTGTCACAGCTGTTTTATATATATATATATATATATATATATATATATATATATATATATATAAATACTAATCTTTTATGAATTATTAATAGTTAATTTGTTTCTATTGCTAAACTTTGGTTTAAAAACTATTTATTCCCTACAATAAATTACTACAGTATTAAATGTGGGAAATCATTAATTCAAAGGTTATCAGAAAGTCAAGCAAATAAACTAATAAATTGCTTGAGTAAAATATTAATATAGTGTTATACATTTGTTACATGCAAAAAGAGTTTTATTACATATAATGTATTATTGCCTATATTAACTTGCTATTATTTCCTTCATAATTAATTAATTAATCCATTATATAAATTAAACCTGTCCAATTTAGATGGTTCAGCAAGGCCAGCAAACGAGTATCTGCCATATTATTGTCAGATAATAACGACGGATCAGCTATAATGACTGATAAAAACTGAAAACACTGCTCCCCATTCACCTGTCTCGATCACAATATCTGTGAAATCAAGGAAACACTATTGTTTATTGTGTACAATTAACCATATATCAAAATATATCGATGACGATGTTCAAAAAGACGTTTATAACATTAACATCCGTCTTAACATATGTGGTTTGCCTATAGTGTGTGCCAGATTGTGTGTGCCTGAACCGTGTGAGGTTCTGCGGGCCTGCAGCTGGATATTATTGATCTCCTGAAGCTCATTAGCATCTCATTTGTCTAAAGACGTTACTGATTTTTGCCGGCGTGCCCGCCAACGCACAAGCAGGGTTGCCAGATTGGGCGGTTTTGATTTAGATTGTTTTTGCACTTCGGCGGGTTTTGGATAGTTTTTGGGCTGTAATCAGTCAGCTATATCTGGCAACACTGCGCTCAAGCTATTTTTAAATCAAAGACGAGCCGAAGATAAGATCATTGTTTCAAGTAAGACGAATAATACCACATCATAACATAATACTTGAAATATGTTTTATAGTTTAGCATAAGGTTTGTTTGCTTAGGAATCTTTATTATCTGCTGTGTAAGTTAATGAGGCACCGACGACATGAGTTAACTTCATGAGAAAGAGATCAGTTCGCTCTTTACACAGTTAACGCTATACTTAATCTATGCTAGTAATACATGCACATTCCATAAATGCAAGTTATTATGTTTGATTTACACTGCTCAAATATTTTGCTAATATGGGAAAGTGATGTTAGGCTAGCTGTTTGTGAGTGAAATTTATCTGAAATGGATTAGCCACCTCATATACTTTGATTTTATGATGCTGATTTAGATGTGCAGGTATGATAATGGATATTTTTAATTAGGATATACGTGTTTCTAACTGGATCAGATGTAACCAGACTGTACTCTTTTTGCACAGGGACAACTAAACATGAAAAGGAAGGGTGAAATATCAGACTTCTTAATAAAGAAGCACAAACAGGAGGCAGATCAGCATACCCTAGCCTTTGCACTGGATCCCACAGCAGCTCCATACCTGAGACTAGTCAGAGTTATTTTACTAAAGAAAAGTTAAACTCGTTACTAAACTTCTAAACATTTCATTAACTGGAAAACAATTCATGATAAATATAAAAGATCATTCATTATTCAGTTTAGTCCCTTTATTCATCAGGGATCGCCACAGCGGAATGAACCGCCAACTATTCCAGAATATGTTTTACACAGTGGATGCCCTTCCAGCTGCAACCCAGTACTGGGAAACACCCATACACACTCATTCACACACACTTTTTAATGAAGTAAAGCAATAATGTGTGTTGTGTGGTTTTACCTGAGCCCAACTGAACCCACCTCCTCCAGCCTGGCCAGAGTGTGTAATATTTGTATTGAGTAAATGTGTGTACCCTCACTGGCCTCTAGGCATGGGCCGGTAGAAGATTCTGACGGTGTGATGATGACCTGGAATAAAATTATCACGTATTGACGGTATTGTGATTATACTGCTCTAATAGATATTATCTTGAATGTCTGGGCTTCTGCAGGTTTCACCACATCAAATTTAAGACCTTTTCAAGACCTTTATGAGACCATTAGCAACGAAATTTCCCTTGGAAAAACACTAATAATTTTCAGTATTAACCAGTGGGGTTTATTTTCCTTACACCATTACTATTAACATTCAGTTTTTATGCATGAAGCATGGAGAACTGTTGAACAGAAGTTATGGTGAGGATGTAGGGAAGACAGTTAATCCACATTGCTGAACAGTTCATGTGTTCATTTTGTTCAGCTTGTTTTAGATGGATTTGTTGGTTGTGGTCATATCTAGACTCACATCTCCACAGATTTGAGCTCATCATTGATTCAGTTTATTGACGTGTGTAAATGTGTGTACATCTATATTTATTCAGTTTTTACATTAATTACAGTAATATTATTGACTAATGTGTAAATGTTCATCTGATTTATGTACAATACAGTGTGTGCAGTCATATATTCTGTCTTTCAGTAGAGATATTATATCAGACACTTGCTTTGTTTACCAGATAAAGTGGATCTGACTGGATTTGCATTGTACACATTAAATACAAGTTAAAAAGGTTTGACTAAAGGCAAAACACCAATAGAACATTTATTCAAAATCAACAATCAATAAAAAGTACAAGAGAGATTCAAAAGATTAATCCATTTAGAATAATAGAAATTAATGCATAAAAGAGTGTTGCATCATCCGTCACAGCAAATATCAGACATATTAAATGAAGGATGTTCATAAACTAGAAAGCATTGCAGAGGAATAAATATATACAGATGAAGTCAGAGTTATTCACCCCCTTTAGTTTTTTTTTTCTGTTTTAATTATTTCCCAAATGATGTTGAACAGATTGAGGAAATGTTCACAGTGTGTCTGATAATATTTGTTCTTCTGGAGAAAGTCTGATTTGTTTTACTTCGGCTTGAATAAAAGCAGTTTTTAATTTTTTATGAACCATTTTAAGCTCAATATTATTAGCCCCTTGAAACTAGATTTGCTTTCAATAGTCTCCAGAACAAACCACTGTTATACAATGACTTGCCTAATTACCCTAACTTTACCCTAATTACCCTAGTGAAGCCTTTACATGTCACTTTAAGCTGTATAGAAGTGTCTTGAAGAATATCTAGTCTAATATTATGTGCTGTCATCATGACAAAGAGAGAATAAATCAGTGATTAGAGATGAGTTATTAACACTGTTATGATTAGAGATGTGTGGAGAAATCTGCTCTCTGATAAACAGAAACTGGGGGAAAAATACAGGGGGAGAATAACTCTGACTTCAGCTGTAGATGTTATACAGAGGCATTATATCTAATCTATATCTAAAGCTGTGTTGTTCTGTACAGTTGTGATGGTCGTCATGATGACGTCTGCTTATAGTGTTCCTGACAGGAGCTGAACTCATCTTAGCTGTTGTGTTGTGTCCAGAAACCCTTTACTCAGCACAGATTGATCACTTGAGGAGGGAAAAGAGTGAACATTAATAATAATCATGTTTCTTACGCTTCTAAAACACATGAAAAACTGTGTTACTGAAAATAATGACAAATACTGTGAATTTCCATCTGTTTCCAAGAGAATATAGACGATCATTTGTAGAGCATTTAAACACGTCAGGTTATGAAGCAGTTATATTCACTTAAACAAGAGTTTATAGGAGAACACCATGAACAGAAACATCATTACATTTAAATGAGGCATTAATGAAAATATTTAATGACAAACTGCAAAATATAGAGCAGGAAAATAAGGGTTGAAGACATTGCCGTGTGTTTTCCTGGCCATAATATCTCTAACGGAGCTGTTGACATCAACTGAAGCAGATTTTGATAAAAACCCAAACAAGACAAACATGAAACAAAAAGAATCTGAACAAGTGGAATGACAGAAGGAGAAAGTGTTTATAAAATATATTAATGACGACAGCTTAAAGACGCCTCTCATATGGAGAGTGAAGCCTCATGCAGTGCTCAACAGACGTCAGAGTGTGAGAATCTCGATAATTCTGTGGGTCTCGTCTGTCAAATCTGAGCTGTATTCTGTTTTCTCTATTGGATTCGGTTCAGGTGATTGGCTGGGCCATTCTACAGCTTGATTTTCTTTCTCTGAAAGCATCTGAGAGTCTCCTCGGCTGTGTTTTGGATTAAAAATGTATCTATGCCCACCTATAATTTCACGTCAACAGCACCTTTAGAAATCTGTTTTCTGAGAAAAGTATCTGAGAGTCGTATCACACACTGAACTGCACTACATATATAGAGAACATCGAGCAGCTTATATGTTAATCACTTACTGCTCGGGATCCTCCTGCTCAGCGTCTGCTCAGCTCCTCCAGTTATTCGTCATCGCTAAAGACAGAAGCATATTATCAGACACACAAAGAGATGCTTTACATGCTAGTCCAGAGTGTTTGTCAGATGTCACTGTAAAACTGTCGGCTTTTCTATGGTGAAGTCGCATAAGCATGATCAGTCTCCTCTAAAACATCTCACAGACATATAGAGAAAAGCAAAACCTGTTACAACTATCCCACATTCTCCTGAAATGAAATAAAGTTACTCACCTGCCAAACCAACGGCGAAAAAGGTAACGGCCACCTTTTTTGAGGACTGCTTCCTGGAGTTTCTCTTTATTGTTTTCAGTGGCTGCACTTGCTATGTTTGCAACTTTGCCTAAGAAGTTATCAGAGTCTTGTTTTTTTTTGCATTTGCTCTTCAAACGCCATATTTTCATGCAAGTGTCAAATACTTTGTCGTCGTCAGAACTCATGGTTTGTTCAGGAGCTGTAAGTGGTCTGTTTGAATGGCTGAGCTGGTTTGGAAGTCTTCTCCAATCTCGTGGAGTATTTATCTGGATGACCTGAATGTGATTTGCATGTAAGGGGAACTGAAAATGCATGTAAAGACGTGTCTGCCCAATGATCCCTTCCCCAGAAAATACTTTCCAAAAATTACTGTATGTGTGTCTGCTGAAAAACACAACTCCATCACATTATTAACCCTCATGCTCCTGTATGAACAGATAAGATTGTCGATATGAGAGGATGAACTGATCATGATTTCACTGTTCAACACAACAGACCCTTGAGATAAGACTGTCTCGAACGCCCCATCACAAAGTGGCATTTATCATCATTTGACAACAGAAACACAACAACAGCTGACCGACAACCACAGCCTCAGATCAAATCAACACCAAATAAAGGACATTACTTTATTTTTCCCCAAGTTTCTGTTTAACACATCTCTAATCATTCATTCATTCATTTCTTTTCGGCTTAGTCCCTTTATTAATCCGGGATCGCCACAGTGGAATGAACCACCAACTTATCCAGCAAGTTTTAATGCAGCGGATGCCCTTCCAGCCGCAACCCATCTCTGGTAAACATCCACACACACATTCACACACACACACACACTACGGACAATTAAGCCTACCCAATTCACCTGTACCGCATGTATTTGGACTGTGGGGAAAACCGGAGCACCCGAAGGAAACCCACGCGAACGCAGGGAGAACATGCAAACTCCACACAGAAACGCCAACTGAGCCGAGGATCGAACCAGCAACCTTCTTGCTGTGAGGCGAACGTGCTGCCCACTGCGCCACTGCGTCACCATCTCTAATCATAACAGTGTTAATAACTGAAAGCTACAGGTGAGCTATTATTGAAAAGTGGAATTTATGTAACGTCTCTAAAGCTTCTGAAAACAAAGAACACAGCATACGCTAATAATGTTAATGTATAGCAGGTCATTTATTAGGTATCTGTACTGTATATGACATGGGCCTGCTGGGTAGAACAGTTCTGCAGTGGTGTACATGTGTCAAATTTTCAAAAAATAAACAATAAATAAAAAATATCCTACATCATAATAATTATCATTAATATTAACATTATTATTAAAGTAGGATTTAAAAAATGTCCTAATAAATAAAAAAATATTAAATTAAATTTCTTAGTAAATCGCCTAATTATTTATTTATTTATTAGAAGTATATATGAGATTTGAATACGTGTTAGCTTTTGTAAGTGATTTGATGTTTTAGAATCAATAATATTAGTAAAGGTAACATATGTGGCATTTACATATATTTCAGTTCATGTGGAAAGCGAGTGCATGCTTATACCCAAACTAATATTGGATTATTTTAAATGTGTGTGTGTGTGTGTGTGCCCACATGTACGTATGTGTGTGTGTGTGTGTGTGTGTGTGTGTGTGTGTGTGTGTGTGTGTGTGTGTAAAACAATATCATCTGCACAGAGTAATGATGTGGTTCTTCTCTACAGAAGTTGTTCCTCCACCTTGTTTAGAGCGTCATTATAGGAGTTTTACATTATAACTAATGTGGTTCAAGCGATGGATCTGTGACAGAGACTCTAGGGGTTTAGGGAAACACTCGTCACTACATCGCTCTTTTCCTAAATGATGCATCGTACTGTGATAGTTCAGCCGTGAGTTACGCCGTTGATCAGGAAACACACTCCAGTATGTTAACCCACACCTGAAATCTCTGCTATTAACCCATCCAAGTGCATAAACACACACACACACACACACACACACACACACACACACACACACACACACACACACACACACACACACACACACTCATATAAAGGTACATCAGTGTTGGGCGACGGCGTCTTCATGACAGCATCTATGACAGTCAACATGAGAGGAAAGTGAAGTGATTTATGAATAATCTCCATATGAACACATGAATCCTCAGTTAAAGCGTGTGCAGCTCATAAACATTGATGATTCAGTTCTATAACACAAAACACCTACACTAAACTCCTGGTGTTGTCACTCCACATGTTTAAGGCCTGTTAATGAACACTCGGTGAGCACATGTGACACTGTTGAGTACAGACTGTCTTGTCACTGTGCTGCTGCCTTCATATATCAGGTTTGTGGTGTTGGTGAAGGTGTAATATTGTATATGCAGCTTTTCAAAACCAACATCTTCCCCATGCTGCAGATCAAGTCCTTACAGGTGCAAACTGCAGTGCTATACATGTGTTTCTTTGCCTTAAGGTACACTTCTGCTCATGAAACGTGCTGCTCCCCGTGACAGGAGTGTGTGTCTTCTGTGGTACAGCTTTGAACCTTGTTTTTTCTGAGTGTCGAGGATCTGATAACAGCTATAACTAGAACAGTAAAGTTCATAGACAAACTATATAGCGGTTCGAGAAAGCCTCGTCTGAAAGCCTGAAGTAGTTTTCACAAAGTGTGAAACAGTCACACACATAATCACACACACACACACACACACACACACACACACGCACACACACACACTCACACACTCACACACACACACACACACACACACACGCACACACACACACACACACTCACACACTCACACACACACACACACACGCACACACACACACTCACACACTCACACACACACACACACACACACACACACACACACACACACACACACTCACACACACACACACACACACACACACGCACACACACACACTCACACACTCACACACCATGTTTCTATGGTTTGGGATATTTCTTGCTTGGCATGTAAATTGGGGGTTCTGAAAGGTTGCTAGGGTGTTTCTAGGTGGTTGCTATGGTGTTCTGAGTGGTTGCTAGGCTACTGCTAGAGTGCTTTGACTGGTTGTTAAGGTGTCGCTAGGGGGTTGTTAAGGTGTTCATTAAAGTGTTGCTAGGTGGTTGCCAAGGTGTTCTGAGTGGTTGCTAGGCAGTTGCTATGGTGTTCTGAGTGGCTGCTAGGCAGTTGTTTAGGCGTTGCGAGGTGGTTACTAAGTGTTGCTAAGGAATTGCTAGACGGGTTGCTAGAGTGTTTTAAGTGGTTGCTAGGTGGTTGCTCAGATGTTGCTAGGCGGTTGCTAGAGTGTTGCTAAGGCATTGCTAGGTGTAAGGTGTTCTAGGCCATTGCTAAAATGTTTCTAGGTGGTTGCTAGGGTGTTCTGAGTGGTTGCTAAGGTGTTTCTAGGTGGTTGCTAGGGTGTTCTTAGTAGTTGCTATGTAGTCACTAAGTTGTTGCTAGGCAGTTGCTAAGACATTGCTAGGCGGTTGCTAAGGTGTTTCTAGACTGTTTCTAAGGTGTTCTGAGTGGTTGCTCAGGTGTTGCTAGGCGGTTGCTAGGGTGTTGCTAAGGTGTTGCTAGGTGGTTGCTAAGGTGTTGCTAAGTGATTGCTAAGATGTTGCTAGGTGGTTGCTAAGGTGTTGCTATGTGGTTGCCAGGGTGTTCTGAGTGGTTGCTAGGCAGTAGTTAAGGCATTGCTAGGTGGTTGTTAAGGTGTTGCTAGGCGGTTGCTATGGTATTGTAGGTCGTTGCTATGGTGTTGCTAGATGGTTGCTAGGGTGTTCTGAGTGGTTGCTAGGTCGTTGCTAAGGTGCTGCTAGGTGGTTGCTTCAGTGTTGCTAGGCAGTTAGTAACATAAATTAGCATGGTTCTAGTATGAATTAGTATGTTGTTAGCAATAGCAACCAGGAGTTATGGTGAGGATGTAGGGAAGACAGTTAATCCACATTGCTGAACAGTTCATGTGTTCATTTTGTTCAGCTTGTTTTAGATGGATTTGTTGGTTGTGGTCATATCTAGACTCACATCTCCACAGATTTGAGCTCATCATTGATTCAGTTTATTGACGTGTGTAAATGTGTGTACATCTATATTTATTCAGTTTTTACATTAATTACAGTAATATTATTGACTAATGTGTGAATGTTCATCTGATTTATGTACAATACAGTGTGTGCAGTCATATATTCTGTCTTTCAGTAGAGATATTATATCAGACACTTGCTTTGTTTACCAGATAAAGTGGATCTGACTGGATTTGCATTAAATACAAGTTAAAAAGGTTTGACTAAGGCAAAACACCAATAGAACATTTATTCAAAATCAACAATCAATAAAAAGTACAAGAGAGATTCAAAAGATTAATCCATTTAGAATAATAGAAATTAATGCATAAAAGAGTGTTGCATCATCCGTCACAGCAAATATCAGACATATTAAATGAAGGATGTTCATAAACTAGAAAGCATTGCAGAGGAATAAATATATACAGATGAAGTCAGAATTATTCACCCCCTTTAGTTTTTTTTTTCTGTTTTAATTATTTCCCAGATGATGTTGAACAGATTGAGGAAATGTTCACAGTGTGTCTGATAATATTTGTTCTTCTGGAGAAAGTCTGATTTGTTTTATTTCGGCTTGAATAAAAGCAGTTTTTAATTTTTTATGAACCATTTTAAGCTCAATATTATTAGCCTCTTTAAGCTAGATTTGTTCTCGATAGTCTCCAGAACAAACCACTGTTATACAATGACTTGCCTAATTACCCTAACTTTACCCTAATTACCCTAGTGAAGCCTTTACATGTCACTTTAAGCTGTATAGAAGTGTCTTGAAGAATATCTAGTCTAATATTATTTACTGTCATCATGACAAAGAGGAAATAAATCAGTGATTAGAGATGAGTTATTAACACTGTTATGATTAGAGATGTGTGGAGAAATCTGCTCTCTGATAAACAGAAACTGGGGAAAATAAACAGGGGGTGAATAACTCTGACTTCATATATTATATAGACGCATTCTAGAAGACGGCTGAAGCTGTGTTATTCTGTACAGTTGTGATGGTCGTCATGATGACGTCTGCTTATAGTGTTCCTGACAGGAGCTGAACTCATCTTAGCTGTTGTGTTGTGTCCAGAAACCCTTTACTCAGCACAGATTGATCACTTGAGGAGGGAAAAGAGTGAACATTAATAATAATCATGTTTCTGACACCATGAACACCATGAACAGAAACATCATTACATTTAAATGAGGCATTAATGAAAATATTTAATGACAAACTGCAAAATATAGAGCAGGAAAATAAGGGTTGAAGACATTGCCGTGTGTTTTCCTGGCCATAATATCTCTAACGGAGCTGTTGACATCAACTGAAGCAGATTTTGATAAAAACCCAAACAAGACAAACATGAAACAAAAAGAATCTGAAAAAGTGGAATGACAGAAGGAGAAAGTGTTTATAAAATATATTAATGACGACAGCTTAAAGACGCCTCTCATATGGAGAGTGAAGCCTCATGCAGTGCTCAACAGACGTCAGAGTGTGAGAATCTCGATAATTCTGTGGGTCTCGTCTGTCAAATCTGAGCTGTATTCTGTTTTCTCTATTGGGGTATGACTTTAGTCAGATTAAGGTGATCAAAAATGGCTGGAGCTTATGTAGACCTACAGTTGAACATTGATGTTTACCTGAATAAACACTGAGTAAACACGAGCACCTCTTACTGAACATCATCTATTTTCATCATAGAACAGTTCCTCCAACAGTTTGTGATGCATTTTGGAAACAGGAGATAGCCCCTGCTCTAATGCGCCACCTGGCTGGAGAAACCCGTTCTCAGAGACGTACTTTAGTCATTATTTGGGTCGCACACATATTCTGAATGCCTTCGGCAGAATTCAGAGGAGTCGTTTCAATCTGGATTAATTCCGAGATTACAGTGAGATTAATCTAGATTAAAAATGTATCTATGCCCACCTATAATTTCACGTCAACAGCACCTTTAGAAATCTGTTTTCTGAGAAAAGTATCTGAGAGTCGTATCACACACTCCATGATTAAACTGCAGGCACCTGAACTACATATGGAGAAGAACATCGAGCAGCTTAATATGTTAATCACTTACCGCTCGGGATCCTCCTGCTCAGCGTCTGCTCAGCTCCTCCAGTTATTCGTCATCGCTAAAGACAGAAGCATATTATCAGACACACAAAGAGCATTTATAAAGTTATCTACATGCTAGTCCAGAGTGTTTGTCAGATGTCACTGTAAAACTGTCGGCTTTTCTATGGTGAAGTCACATAAGCATGATAAGTCTCCTCTAAAACATCTCACAGACATATAGAGAAAAGCAAAACCTGTTACAACTATCCCACATTCTCCTGAAATGAAATAAAGTTACTCACCCGGATAAACAATTGCAAAGGAAAATGCAAAAATAATGGAGGTAATCTCCCAAATCGCAGCAATCGTCTTCAGCGGCAGCATCTGCCAAGTCTGCAGCGGTGTCAGCGATGTCATCAGAGAACTCAAGTTTTGCATGTATTTTATTGTGTTTATCCTTTTTATGACACTTGCATTTGCATTTCGTATGGCAATATTCCATGCAAGTGTCACATCCAGCGTTGCCCATGGTTTGTTCAGGAGCTGTAAGTGGTCTGTTTGAATGGCTGAGCTGGTTTGGAAGTCTTCTCCAATTGGGTTTAACTGGATGACCTGAATGAGATTTGCATGTAAGGGGAACTGAAAATGCATGTAAAGACGTGTCTGCCCAATGATCCCTTCCCCAGAAAATACTTTCCAAGAATTACTGTATGTGTGTCTGCTGAAAAACACAACTCCATCACATTATTAACCCTCATGCTCCTGTATGAACAGATAAGATTGTGGATATGAGAGGATGAACTGATCATGATTTCACTGTTCAACACAACAGACCCTTGAGATAAGACTGTCTCGAACGCCCCATCACAAAGTGGCATTTATCATCATTTGACAACAGAAACACAACAACAGCTGACCGACAACCACAGCCTCAGATCAAATCAACACCAAATAAAGGATATAGTGTATATGCAGAGCTAGTGTTTTTCCCATACTGATAAACTTCCGGTGAGCTGTTATTGTGAACTTTTTCTTATTTTATACGGTTCCTTTTACAGCATCAATGTTGTAATGTCATTAAAATACATTCAGTTAAATAAACTTTGGCATTCATTTAGTAGTTCAAGTGTAAAACGAGACAAAAAGCTTGCACGTACCCGTCAGAATCGCAGAAGCGCCATTGAATATACTGGGGTAAAATAAATGCTCATATTATGAAGACATGGCGGGGGAAATGTAGTGTAATGCAGGGCTTCTTGTACAATCTGAGACCCACTTTAAATCGGATATCACTCAGCCAGTGGAGATTGCTGATTTTTAAAAAAAAACAGACCTTAAACGCACCGGATTTTGCATTGGCATTCAATTCGCCGAAAGCACTTAACCCAGGTTACTGGCAAATTAAAAGTCCTATTAGCATGCTTCGGCATATTAAAGGTCCCCTGTCTGGATCTACAGCTGAAGTCAGAGTTATTCACCTCTTGTTTATTTTCCCCCAGTGTCTGTTTATCAGAGAGCAGATTTCTCCAGCACATCTCTAATCATAACAGTGTTAATAACTCATCTCTAATCACTGATTTATTTCCTCTTTGTCATGATGACAGTAAATAATATTAGACTAGATATTCTTCAAGACACTTCTATACAGCTTAAAGTGACATGTAAAGGCTTCACTAGGGTAATTAGGGTAAAGTTAGGGTAATTAGGCAAGTCATTGTATAACAGTGGTTTGTTCTGGAGACTATTGAAAGCAAATCTAGCTTAAAGGGGCTAATAATATTGAGCTTAAATGGTGTTTAAGAAAATCATAACTGCTTTTATTCTAGCCGAAATAAAACTAATCAGACTTTCTCCAGAAGAACAAATATTATCAGACACACTGTGAACATTTCCTCAATCTGTTCAACATCATTTGGGAAATAATTAAAGAAGTGAAAATAATACAAATGTTGACTTTATCTGTACTGAGGCACAGCTGAATATGAAGAGTTCAGTACAGAAGACAAAACCTTGAGGGTAAAATTCCAGACTGTCATGTTGAAGTGAAGTGAGTGTTGTCCTGGAGTGTTTCCCAAAACCATTGTTAGCCAACTAGGGTCACAAGTTCCGTCGTTACAAACACAGTTTGTTGATTTGCCGTTTCCCAAATCCATCTCCAGCTCCAACAAACATTCGCAAACTGCGTCACAAACTTGAGCACTTACATTGATGTCGTTGTGAACACAGCCTCATGGTGAAAGCTACAGGTGAGCTATTATTGAAAAGCAGAATTTATGTAACGTCTCTAAAGCTTCTGGAAACAAAGAACACAGCAAACGCTAATAATGTTAATGTATAGCAGGTCATTTATTAAGTATCTGTACTGTATATGACATGGGCCTGCTGGGTAGAACAGTTCTGCAGTGGTGTACATGTGTCAAACTGTAAAAGTAGACTTTTCTAAAAATAAACACTAAATAAACAATATCCTACATCATAATAATCAGCATTAATATTAATAATATTAAAGTTGTATTAGCAAAATTTCCTAATAAAAATAATTATTAAATTTAATTTCTTAATAAATCGCCTCATTATTTATTTATTTACATGATTTATATTTGAAATTGTAATAGTGTCAGCTTTTGTAAGTGACTTTAATGTTTTAGAATATAATATTATATAATATTATTATTATTATTAAAGTAGGATTTAAAAAGTTTCCTAATAAAAAAATATTAAATTTAATTTCTTAATAAATCACCTCATTATTCCATTATTTATATGATTTATATGAGATTAGAATAGTGTTGGCTTTTGTAAGTGATTGTATGTTTTAGAATTGAATATTTAATGTTCTCTATAATATCAGTAAAGGAAACACAGACTCTATATGTGCCGTTTACATATATTTTAGTTCAAGAGTTCACACTTAGCCAATGATCTATCAAAGCTTGTTTGGCATGCTGTCCCGGGAGAGAGCCCCGAGCTCAAGGGATCCTCGAGCCCGGGGCTCCCCCCCGTTCGCAGAGCTGGAGGGGAGCCTGAGCTCAGTGGATCTCAGAACTCCCCGACAGCGATAGCTAAGGGAACATCTGAGAAGGGGCTAGAGCATGCATGGTTCTTGAGCGTGATGTATGTCTTTAGATGGTGGGAGGAAACCGGAGAGCCCGGGGAAAACCCACGCGAACACGGGGAGAACATACGAACTCATCACAGAAACTCCCACCGGCTAGGCGAAACTAGGCCAGTGGTGTTCTTGCTGTGAGGCTCTCAGTGCTAACCACTGGGCCACCGTGCCGCCCAATCAAATGTCAAGGAGGAGAATAGGGGAGGAAGGGGGGTTTCTTCCAAACGAAGATAATGTGGACTGAAAACTGCGGTTCTTTATAGTAGCTTAAGGCTCATATGATTGGAAGATAATGATTAGCTAATACGAGACCGGCCGTGATAAATCATAAGCACGTGATCCTCTCGAAATTAGTTTATAAACAAACTTCACTTAATATGGAAAGTGAGTGCATGCTTATACCCAAACTAATATTGATTGGATTATTTTAAGTGTGTGTGTGTGTGTGTGTGTGTGTGTGTGTGTGTGTGTGTGTGTGCCCACATGTACGTATGTGTGTATGTGTGTGTGTGTGTGTGTGTGTGTGTGTGTGTGTGTGTGTGTGTGTGTGTGTGTGTGTGTGTAAAACAATATCATCTGCACAGAGTAATGATGTGGTTCTTCTCTACAGAAGTTGTTCCTCCACCTTGTTTAGAGCGTCATTATAGGAGTTTTACATTATAACTAATGTGGTTCAAGCGATGGATCTGTGACAGAGACTCTAGGGGTTTAGGGAAACACTCGTCACTACATCGCTCTTTTCCTAAATGATGCATCGTACTGTGATAGTTCAGCCGTGAGTTACGCCGTTGATCAGGAAACACACTCCAGTATGTTAACCCACACCTGAAATCTCTGCTATTAACCCATCCAAGTGCATAAACACACACACACACACACACACACACACACACACACACACACACACACACACACACACACTCATATAAAGGTACATCAGTGTTGGGCGACGGCGTCTTCATGACAGCATCTATGACAGTCAACATGAGAGGAAAGTGAAGTGATTTATGAATAATCTCCATATGAACACATGAATCCTCAGTTAAAGCGTGTGCAGCTCATAAACATTGATGATTCAGTTCTATAACACAAAACACCTACACTAAACTCCTGGTGTTGTCACTCCACATGTTTAAGGCCTGTTAATGAACACTCGGTGAGCACATGTGACACTGTTGAGTACAGACTGTCTTGTCACTGTGCTGCTGCCTTCATATATCAGGTTTGTGGTGTTGGTGAAGGTGTAATATTGTATATGCAGCTTTTCAAAACCAACATCTTCCCCATGCTGCAGATCAAGTCCTTACAGGTGCAAACTGCAGTGCTATACATGTGTTTCTTTGCCTTAAGGTACACTTCTGCTCATGAAACGTGCTGCTCCCCGTGACAGGAGTGTGTGTCTTCTGTGGTACAGCTTTGAACCTTGTTTTTTCTGAGTGTCGAGGATCTGATAACAGCTATAACTAGAACAGTAAAGTTCATAGACAAACTATATAGCGGTTCGAGAAAGCCTCGTCTGAAAGCCTGAAGTAGTTTTCACAAAGTTTGAAACAGTCACACACACACACACACACACACACACACACACACACACACACTCACACACCATGTTTCTTGCTTGGCATGTAGATTGGGGGTTCTGAATGGTTGCCAGGGTGTTCCGAGTGGTTGCTAGGTGGCTGCTAGAGCATTTTGACTGGTTGTTAAGGTGTCGCTAGGTGGTTGTTACGGTGTTTATTAAAGTGTTGCTAGGTGGTTGCTAAGGTGTTATGAGTGGTTACTAGGTGGTTGCTATGGTGTTCTGAGTGGCTGCTAGGCAGTTGCTAAGGCGTTGCAAGGTGATTGCTAAGGTGATGCTAGGCAGTTGCTAAGGCATTGCTAGGTGGTTGTTAAGGTGTTGCTAGGTGGTTGCTAGGCTGTTCTGATTGACTGCTAGGCAGTTGCTAAAGCATTGCTAGACAGTGATTAAGGCTTGCTAGGTGTTGTTAAGGTGTTGCTAGACGGGTTGCTAGAGTGTTTTGAGCGGTTGCTAGGTGGTTGCTCAGATGTTGCTAGGCGGTTGCTAGAGTGTTGCTAAGGCATTGCTAGGTGTAAGGTGTTCTAGGTCAGTGGTTCTAAAACCTTTTTCACCAAGTACCACCTCAGAAAAAAATTGTCTCTCCAAGTACCACCATAATGACCAGCGTTAAAATATAGTGTCGTAGGCCTAATTAAGCAGCTACAGCTGTGCACAGTTTAAAAGCGAGGCAGATTAATTCCTATGATTAAGAATATGTATTATTGTCAGTCACTTTAAACATTTTAAATAGTCTGAACATCAACTGTGCTTGCAGATAAAAAAAATAAAAAAACACGTTTAAATTAAAATGTTCTTTCAAAATTTCTGTAATAAATGACGCTGTTCTTAAAAAGTAAAAAGAAAACTGCAGTACTTAAATCTAAAGTAGTCAAAGTAGCCTGTTCATCAAAAGCTGGAAATGTTGCTTTTACCTCATAAATATTGGCTATATGTCATATTCATACACTTTCTGACAAATCTTGAAATATATGTTAAATATGACAGGGTTCATACAGGCACAGCCTAATGAAAATCAAGGACTTTTAAGCACTTTTTCCAGCACTTATTTTTTATTTTCAAGACTGGCATGCTATGTATTGAACACCTGAAATGTGTTCTCAGCAACCCATTAAACATTGCGTAGTAATTGATACAAAGAAAACAATGAATAATAATAACAATATTTATTAATCATGTATTAATAATATAATAAACCTGCAATAAATTCTTGAGAAATGTTTTTAGTACTCAAGTAAAAATATTATTACACTGCTAAAATAATACAAATGTTAGTAAATAATACTAATATTAGGTAAAAAAGTACTCTTTTAAAAAGTACTAGTTGATTACTTTAAAAATAAATCAGATTTTCATTATGAAGTCACTTTTTTTTTTTAAGTGTAAACCTGATTGAATGGTTTAATTGCTTAAATCTCAAAGCTACATGTACAGGGATTTGCACTAACAAAGGAGGTATGGTCGATTTTTCCTTTCATGACAATTAATCTTTTTCAATAGCACTGGCAAAACTACCACATAATCTTTAAGGCCATGGAGACACTTTTTACCCATTTTAAACAATATTTTTAAGCTTTGAAAGGTTTAATTAAAGTATATGATGAAAAGATTTAAATTTGGCATTTTATTTACATATTTTATATATATATATTTTTTACAATATGGCAAATGTGTTTCTTAAATAGCTGCACATCACATGGAGATTTTATTTTACACTTGATCTGAAATAAAATAATCTTGATCTTGATCTAAAATAATTTTACAAAAAAGACAAGTACACTGTCAGTAATAAGATAATAAAACAAATGACCTCTATTTACTTGAGGTATTTGAAATATGACAATACATTTATCAAAGCAGTGCTTTAAGAGCCTTATTGTTAAATTTGACCTGTAATGCTTTAAGACAGATCAGAATACAGCTGAATGTGTAAATCACACAAATACCTCATCCAGAAACATTTCCAGCATAATTATTTTATCGCAAAGAAATAAAAAAAGTTCCACCTTTGCTAAAAGTAAGTTTCACTTCACAACACAGCCAAATAAGAAGACCATTAGCATTGTCATCAATCATGCATTGATCTATTTCTAAATACTTGATAACTTTGAATACTTATGTCTAAATTTAGTAAAGGAGCAAAGATAAATAATGACTACTTTAATAGCGAAGTGATGAGCACAGACGCGATCATGAGAGAGAGGGGTCTGGCTGCAGGCCTGGTGCAGTGCAATCTGAGCTGCATCCAATGCTTTTTAGGGCTCACCTAACCCCACCCCTAACCCTACCCATCACAGTGACGTCACTCGTTACATTTGGGTGCATTGTGTTTGACATTGCATCGCTGAGTGATGCAACCTCAGCTTGCATCACAAAGGCTGCATCCAGATCCTATTGTCATGAGAGGACTTGCAAATTAATCGAAAAATGCCTATTTTAGAGCTTGCATATCTGTTTTAGCGATTTGCGAACATGACTGCGCTCTCATGTTAAAACAAGCTGCAGGATAAAGCAATCGCCACATTTGCAGAAATGAGTAGTTGCGCAATACCTTCATTCCCGTGCCGCCATTCAGACTGTATAGAGGAGTGACAGGTCAGAGGCGAGTCGACTCGCTGTCAGAGAGCGAAGCGTATGTAGATAATCGAATAGACAGGAAATGTCCGCGGTTTCATTACTCTGCTGGACATCTCGATAGTGAAAACATCCGAGAAGCATTATTCCCACAAAACATTTGTTTTTCAGTTGTTTTTTCTGTCTCTGCAACTGATTTTCAGCAGCTTATGACACAATGCACTAAAATAAACACGCTAAGCACATCGCTGTGATCGTACGCTTCACAAAACAGCCAATGCTGATCACATCGATGTTAAAGTACGCATCAAAGGATTAAAAGTGTTAATTTACACAGCGGATGCCCTTCCAGCTGCAACCCAGTACTGGGAAACACCCATACACACTCATTCACACACACTTTTTAATGAAGTAAAGCAATAATGTGTGTTGTGTGGTTTTACCTGAGCCCAACTGAACCCACCTCCTCCAGTCTGGCCAGAGTGTGTAATATTTGTATTGAGTAAATGTGTGTACCCTCACTGGCCTCTAGGCATGGGCCGGTAGAAGATTCTGACGGTGTGATGATGACCTGGAATAAAAGTATCACGTATTGACGGTATTGTGATTATACTGCTCTAATAGATATTATCTTGAATGTCTGGGCTTCTGCAGGTTTCACCACATCAAATTTAAGACCATTTTAAGACCTTTATGAGACCATTAGCAACGAAATTTCAGACTTTCCCTTGGAAAAACACTAATAATTTTCAGTATTAACCAGTGGGGTTTATTTTACTTACACCATTACTATTAACATTCAGTTTTTATGCATGAAGCATGGAGAACTGTTGAACAGAAGTTATGGTGAGGATGTAGGGAAGACAGTTAATCCACATTGCTGAACAGTTCATGTGTTCATTTTGTTCAGCTTGTTTTAGATGGATTTGTTGGTTGTGGTCATATCTAGACTCACATCTCCACAGATTTGAGCTCATCATTGATTCAGTTTATTGACGTGTGTAAATGTGTGTACATCTATATTTATTCAGTTTTTACATTAATTACAGTAATATTATTGACTAATGTGTAAATGTTCATCTGGTTTATGTACAATACAGTGTGTGCAGTCATATATTCTGTCTTTCAGTAGAGATATTATATCAGACACTTGCTTTGTTTACCAGATAAAGTGGATCTGACTGGATTTGCATTGTAGACATTAAATACAAGTTAAAAAGGTTTGACTAAAGGCAAAACACCAATAGAACATTTATTCAAAATCAACAATCAATAAAAAGTACAAGAGAGATTCAAAAGATTAATCCATTTAGAATAATAGAAATTAATGCATAAAAGAGTGTTGCATCATCCGTCACAGCAAATATCAGACATATTAAATGAAGGATGTTCATAAACTAGAAAGCATTGCAGAGGAATAAATATATACAGATGAAGTCAGAGTTATGTTGAGTTATGTTATGATTAGAGATGTGTGGAGAAATCTGCTCTCTGTTAAACAGAAACTGGGGTAAAATAAACAGGGGGTGAATAACTCTGACTTCATATATTATATAGACGCATTCTAGAAGACGGCTGAAGCTGTGTTATTCTGTACAGTTGTGATGGTCGTCATGATGACGTCTGCTTATAGTGTTCCTGACAGGAGCTGAACTCATCTTAGCTGTTGTGTTGTGTCCAGAAACCCTTTACTCAGCACAGATTGATCACTTGAGGAGGGAAAAGAGTGAACATTAATAATAATCATGTTTCTGACACCATGAACACCATGAACAGAAACATCATTACATTTAAATGAGGCATTAATGAAAATATTTAATGACAAACTGCAAAATATAGAGCAGGAAAATAAGGGTTGAAGACATTGCCGTGTGTTTTCCTGGCCATAATATCTCTAACGGAGCTGTTGACATCAACTGAAGCAGATTTTGATAAAAACCCAAACAAGACAAACATGAAACAAAAAGAATCTGAAAAAGTGGAATGACAGAAGGAGAAAGTGTTTATAAAATATATTAATGACGACAGCTTAAAGACGCCTCTCATATGGAGAGTGAAGCCTCATGCAGTGCTCAACAGACGTCAGAGTGTGAGAATCTCGATAATTCTGTGGGTCTCGTCTGTCAAATCTGAGCTGTATTCTGTTATCTCTATTGGATTCGGATCAGGTGATTGGCTGGGCCATTCTACAGCTTGATTTTCTTTCTCTGAAAGCATCTGAGAGTCTCCTCGGCTGTGTTTTGGATCATTATCCTGCTGAAATGGTTTCATCCTCCTGCTGATGTAGATGTTGGACTGAAGCAGCTGATCTTCATTTACACTGAGGAAGGGCAGAGGAGTGCTGAAGAACTACTGAGAGATCTCAGCTGCTGTCTGGGCTTTCACTGCCCAAACACACCTGCCTTTCTTCGTGTGTTCAGTACTGTTTCACAGCGTCGTTTCATTACACACAACTTCATTTATAAACTCATTAGATTTGTTTTCTTTTTTTGCATTCAGTGAACATTTCAAGTAAGCAGTGATGACTTTAGTCAGATTAAGGTGATCAAAAATGGCTGGAGCTTATGTGGACCTACAGTTGAACATTGATGTTTACCTGAATAAACACTGAGTAAACACGAGCACCTCTTACTGAACATCATCTATTTTCATCATAGAACAGTTCCTCCAACAGTTTGTGATGCATTTTGGAAACAGGAGATAGCCCCTGCTCTAATGCGCCACCTGGCTGGAGAAACCCGTTCTCAGAGACGTACTTTAGTCATTATTTGGGTCGCACACATATTCTGAATGCCTTCATTAGAATTCAAACGAGCCGTTTTAATCTTGATTAACCCAGATTACAGTGAGATTAATCTAGATTAAAAATGTATCTATGCCCACCTATAATTTCAGCACCTTTAGAAATCTGTTTTCTGAGAAAAGTATCTGAGAGTCGTATCACACACTCCATGATTAAACTGCAGGCACCTGAACTACATATGGAGAAGAACATCGAGCAGCTTAATATGTTAATCACTTACCGCTCGGGATCCTCCTGCTCAGCGTCTGCTCAGCTCCTCCAGTTATTCGTCATCGCTAAAGACAGAAGCATATTATCAGACACACAAAGAGCATTTATAAAGTTATCTACATGCTAGTCCAGAGTGTTTGTCAGATGTCACTGTAAAACTGTCGGCTTTTCTATGGTGAAGTCGCATAAGCATGATAGGTCTCCTCTAAAACATCTCACAGACATATAGAGAAAAGCAAAACCTGTTACAACTATCCCACATTCTCCTGAAATGAAATAAAGTTACTCACTCGCAAATACAACGGCAAATGAAACAGCAAATTCGACGGAGGTGTTTTTCCCAATCGATTTCATCACCTTCAGCGTTGTCCCTAGAGCTCCTGGATTTCTGTTGTTTTTTATTGCGTTTATTCTTTTTGTCAGATCCATCATCGCCGTTCTCAGAACCCATGGCTTGTTTAAGAGCTGTAAGTGGTCTGTTTGAATGGCTGAGCTGGTTTGGAAGTCTTCTCCAATCTCGTGGAGTATTTATCTAGATGGCCGGAATGAGATTTGCATGTAAGGGGAACTGAAAATGCATGTAAAGACGTGTCTGCCCAATGATCCCTTCCCCAGAAAATACTTTCCAAGAATTACTGTATGTGTGTCTGCTGAAAAACACAACTCCATCACATTATTAACCCTCATGCTCCTGTATGAACAGATAAGATTGTGGATATGAGAGGATGAACTGATCATGATTTCACTGTTCAACACAACAGACCCTTGAGATAAGACTGTCTCGAACGCCCCATCACAAAGTGGCATTTATCATCATTTGACAACAGAAACACAACAACAGCTGACCGACAACCACAGCCTCAGATCAAATCAACACCAAATAAAGGACATTACTTGGTAACACTTTATAATAACTGCACACTATAAATCATTTATTAAGCATTAGCAAAAAGTGAATTCATTATCCGTTGAGCATTAACTCTACATTAATAAACGTTAGTAAGCAGTTTATAACTGCAGCTACAAATGCTCTATTCTTGACTAATAACCACATTTAAAATGTGCTTAATAATTGTATTTTCATACTTAGTTAATGATTTATTTTTCATTACTAAATTAAGTATCACATTATTTACAAACCATTTGTATTTAAGAGTAGTTGAGGGTTTTTAGAATCATTCAGAATGAGTTAGTAAATGATTAATAAACTATTGAAATCAACGTTTATATGTCTTATTATTCAGGCATATACTAATATTCAACTAATATGTTAATAAATGCTTCATGCAGTTTTGTGACCTTATCTAAAGTTAGGACTATTCATGCTTTATAAGTCCCTTATAAATGATAAATAAAGGCTCAGAATCAAATGAACTATAATCTTTGCAATCTTTTCTAAAATGTCAAATTACTGTATAGTTTAAACATTGCTGAATAACAGGAGTGTCAAAATACAACAAAACTGATAATAATTAAACAATGTAATAAAATGTAACGTTAAAACTCTACAGTGATTCTATTTTAGATCAGGTTGCAAAGATTTATTTTTCATTTAAAGTACAGTTTCATTTGTGTATCTTTAACTGAATAGGAATGGATAATGTCATTCTGCCTGTTTAGAATTTAACTGCGCTTTTATTTATCATTTATAAAGGATTTATAAAGCATGAATAGTCTTTACTTTAGATTAGGTCACAAAACTAGGTGAATCTGAGTTAATAAAGCATTTATTAACATACATATTAACCATTAATATATGCCTGAATAATAAGACATATAAATGTTGATTTCAATAGTTTATTAATCATTTACTAACTCATTCTGAATGATCCTAAAAACCCTCAACTACTCTTAAATACAAATGGTTTGTAAATAATGTGATACTTAATTTACTTAATTTACTAAGTATAAAAAATACAATTATTAAGCACATTTTAAATGTGGTTATTAGTCAAGAATAGAGCATTTGTAGCTGCAGTTATAAACTGCTTACTAACGTTTATTAATGTAGAGTTCATGCTCAACGGATAATGAATTCACTATTTGCTAATGCTTAATAAATGATTTATAGTGTGCAGTTATTATAAAGTGTTACCCATTACTTTTATTTTTCCCCCAGTTTCTGTTTATCAGAGAGCAGATTTCTCCACACATCTCTAATCATAACAGTGTTAATAACTCATCTCTAATCACTGATTTATTTTCTCTTTGTCATGATGACAGTAAATAATATTAGACTAGATATTCTTCAAGACACTTCTATACAGCTTAAAGTGACATGTAAAGGCTTCACTAGGGTAATTAGGGTAAAGTTAGGGTAATTAGGCAACTTATTGTATAACAGTGGTTTGTTCTGGAGACTATCGAAAGCAAATCTAGCTTAAAGAGGCTAATAATATTGAGCTTAAAATGGTTCATAAAAAATTAAAAACTGCTTTTATTCAAGCCGAAATAAAACAAATCAGACTTTCTCCAGAAGAACAAATATTATCAGACACACTGTGAACATTTCCTCAATCTGTTCAACATCATCTGGGAAATATTTAAAGAAGTGAAAAAATTACAAATGTTGACTTTATCTGTACTGAGGCACAGCTGAATATGAAGAGTTCAGTACAGAAGACAAAACCTTGAGGGTAAAATTCCAGACTGTCATGTTGAAGTGAAGTGAGTGTTGTCCTGGAGTGTTTCCCAAAACCATTGTTAGCCAACTAGGGTCACAAGTTCCGTCGTTACAAACACAGTTTGTTGATTTGCCGTTTCCCAAATCTGTCGCTCCAACAAACATTCGCAAACTGCGTCACAAACTTGAGCACTTACATTGATGTCGTTGTGAACACAGCCTCATGGTGAAAGCTACAGGTGAGCTATTATTGAAAAGCAGAATTTATGTAACGTCTCTAAAGCTTCTGGAAACAAAGAACACAGCATACGCTAATAATGTTAATGTATAGCAGGTCATTTATTAAGTATCTGTACTGTATATGACATGGGCCTGCTGGGTAGAACAGTTCTGCAGTGGTGTACATGTGTCAAACTGTAAAAGTAGACTTTTCTAAAAAATAAACACTAAATAAACAATATCCTACATCATAATAATCAGCATTAATATTAATATTATTATTAAAGTAGGATTTAAAAAGTTTCCTAATAAATAAAAAATATTAAATTTAATTACTTAGTAAAAGCCTCATTATTTATTTATTTATTTATTTATTAGAAGTATATATGAGATTTGAATACGTGTTAGCTTTTGTAAGTGATTTGATGTTTTAGAATCAATAATATTAGTAAAGATAACATATGTGGCATTTACATATATTTTAGTTCATGTGGAAAGCGAGTGCATGCTTATACCCAAACTAATATTGGATTATTTTAAATGTGTGTGTGTGTGTGTGTGTGTGTGTGTGTGTGTGTGTGTGTGTGTGTGTGTGTGTGTGTGTGTGTGTGTAAAACAATATCATCTGCACAGAGTAATGATGTGGTTCTTCTCTACAGAAGTTGTTCCTCCACCTTGTTTAGAGCGTCATTATAGGAGTTTTACATTATAACTAATGTGGTTCAAGCGATGGATCTGTGACAGAGACTCTAGGGGTTTAGGGAAACACTCGTCACTACA
>NC_141022.1:697500-700000 GCF_052040795.2 Danio rerio
ATTACATTTAAATGAGGCATTAATGAAAATATTTAATGACAAACTGCAAAATATAGAGCAGAAAAAAAAGGGTTGAAGACATTGCCGTGTGTTTTCCTGGCCATAATATCTCTAACGGAGCTGTTGACATCAACTGAAGCAGATTTTGATAAAAACCCAAACAAGACAAACATGAAACAAAAAGAATCTGAAAAAGTGGAATGACAGAAGGAGAAAGTGTTTATAAAATATATTAATGACGACAGCTTAAAGACGCCTCTCATATGGAGAGTGAAGCCTCATGCAGTGCTCAACAGACGTCAGAGTGTGAGAATCTCGATAATTCTGTGGGTCTCGTCTGTCAAATCTGAGCTGTATTCTGTTTTCTCTATTGGATTCGGTTCAGGTGATTGGCTGTTTGATTTTCTTTCTCTGAAAGCATCTGAGAGTCTCCTCGGCTGTGTTTTGGATCATTATCCTGCTGAAATGGTTTCCTCCTCCTGCTGATGTAGATGTTGGACTGAAGCAGTTGATCTTCATTTACACTGAGGAAGGGCAGAGGAGTGCTGAAGAACTACAGAGAGATCTCAGCTGCAATCTGGGCTTTCACTGCCCAAACACACCTGCCTTTCTTCATGTGTTCAGTACTGTTTCACGGCGACGTTTCATTTTTATTACACACAACTTCACTTGTAATCTAATTAGCAGTGTTTTCTTTGCATATATGGATGCTATCAACATTCAGTGAACATTTCAAGTCAACGGCACCTTTAGAAATGTTTTCTGAGAAGAAGGGTGACGTGTTTAATACTTATTTCCCCCGCTGTATAGTATCATAACCTCAATGAATAAAAGCACCTGCACTACATATAAAGAACATCAAGCAGCTTAAATGTTATCACTTACCGCTCGAGATCCTCCTGCTCTGCGTCTGCTCAGCTCCTCCAGTTAGCTGTCACTGTGAAGGTTGGAGAAAGCATATATCAGCATCCCAGACACGCATAAGCATAATAAAAGATCTCACAGATCTATAGAGAAAAGAAAAACACAATACAACTATCCCACATTCTCCTGAAATGAAATAAAGTTACTCACTCGCAAAAGCAACTGCAAAGGCAACTACAAATTTCACTGCAGCATTCTCCCCAATCGCAGCAATCCTCTGAAGTGACAGCGTCTGCCAAGTTTGCAGCGTTGTCCACCATGTCTTCGGTGATTTTTGGTTTCACTTGTTTTTGAACGGGTTTAGCATTTTTATGACACTGGCATTGGCATTTATTTGAGCAATTTTGTTTGCAAGTTGTACATCCAGTGCGGCTGTTCTGAGAACTCATGGTTTGTTCAGGAGCTGTAAGTGGTCTGTTTGAATGGCTGAGCTGGTTTGGAAGTCTTCTCCAATCTCGTGGAGTATTTATCTGTGTGACCGGAATGTGATTTGCATGTAAGAAAACTGGAAATGGCTGTCAAGAGGTGTCACCAATCATTTGTCACCCAAAACATATTTTGCAAGAATTACTGTATGTGTGTCTGCTGAAAAACACAACTCCATCACATTATTAACCCTCATGCTCCTGTATGAACAGATAAGATTGTGGATATGAGAGGATGAACTGATCATGATTTCACTGTTCAACACAACAGACCCTTGAGATAAGACTGTCTCGAACGCCCCATCACAAAGTGGCATTTATCATCATTTGACAACAGAAACACAACAACAGCTGACCGACAACCACAGCCTCAGATCAAATCAACACCAAATAAAGGACATTAAAGTGCCCTGTCTGGATCTACAGCTGAAGTCAGAGTTATTCACCTCCTGTTTATTTTCCACCAGTTTCTGTGTAACAGAGAGCAGATTTCTCCAGCACATCTCTAATCATAACAGTGTTAATAACTCATCTCTAATCACTGATTTATTTCCTCTTTGTCATGATGACAGTAAATAATATTAGACTAGATATTCTTCAAGACACTTCTATACAGCTTAAAGTGACATGTAAAGGCTTCACTAGGGTAATTAGGGTAAAGTTAGGGTAATTAGGCAAGTCATTGTATAATGATGGTTTGTTCTGGAGACTATTGAAAACAAATCTAGCTTAAAGGGGCTAATAATATTGAGCTTAAAACGGGTTTTAAAAAAATTATAACTTCTTTCATTCTAGCCGAAATAAAATAAATCAGACTTTCTCCAGAAGAACAAATATTATCAGACACACTGTGAACATTTCCTCAATCTGTTCAACATCATTTGGGAAATAATTAAAGAAGTGAAAATAATACAAATTTTAACTTTGTCTGTATTGAGGCACAGCTGAATATGAAGAGTTCAGTACAGAAGACAAAACCTTGAGGGTAAAATTCCAGTGACAAACTGCACTAAAAATCCAGAATGTCACGTTGAAGTGAAGTGAGTATTATTTCCCAAAACCATTGTTAGCCAACTAGGGTCACAAGTTTCGTCGATACAAACACAGTTTGTTGATTTGCCATTTCCCAAATCTGTCGCTCCAACAAACAT
>NC_141022.1:705000-720000 GCF_052040795.2 Danio rerio
ATACTGGAATGCAGAGGTGTCCAAACTCGGTTCTGGAGGTTCTTTTAGATCCAACCCCAAAGAGACGCTCAGTTACACCAATTCTGTCAGCTAATCAAGCTCTTTCGGTATAACAGAAACGTCCAGGCAGGTGTGTTGAAGGACTAAGTGTGGACGCCCCTGCTGTAATATATAGAGTTCAATACACTTTAGTATTTACTGAGGATGCACCAGTACAGATTGTTCATGGTTCGGTATGTTAAAACAAAACAAAACAAAAGCACAAACGAACACAAAACACCACTAAAATAAACTGCTTTTCAGACATCGTCAGCTAAATGGAGTGTAAATATTGCAAGTGTACTTGAACTGTAGTCTATGTGTGAAATAAAGGTTTACCACTATTGAGGGGACAGCAGTTATTCAGTCCAGAGCAGAGTGAGGGATTTCAGTATCTTTTGTTGTTTGATTAGAAACACAGACACACATATGACACTCAGACAGTTTAGTCCACGGTTTTGTGTGTAAGTGCAGGCGCGTGTTCATTCCTCACTGCTGTGTCTGTGCATGTGGATGAGTCAGATGCAGAGAACACACCACACTTGCTCACACTGTCTCCTGAAAGCATCTCTGACTTTATCACCCACTGATTGACATTATGCAAATTTTGGACATTCAAACACACACAGAGCCTGTTCAGAGAGTACTTCAAGGAATGAGAACATACAAAATGCAAATGACTGATAGCTCCGTCCCAAATGACTGAATACTCTGCCAAAAATTAGTGATAGCTCCGCCCCAGAGGGCTGATAGTCCTGCCCTAAAAGTCTGAAAGCTCCACCCTAAGAACTGATTGCTCTACCCTAAATGACTAATAGCACCACCCTAAAAGACTGATAGCCCCACCCTACATGACTAATAGCCAGTGGCATAGCAGACCCTGTTTACTTACCCACCGCCCCACCCCCATCTCCCCCCGCTGTAAATGATTAATAGCACCACCCTAAAGGACTGATAGCTCCACCCTAAAGGACTGATAGCCCCGCCTTAAATGACTATTAGGACCACCCTAAAAGGCTGATAGCCCCGCCTTAAAAGACTAATAGCACCACCCTAAAGGACTGATAGCCCCGCCTTAAATGACTAATAACACCACCCTAAAGGACTGATAGCCCCGCCTTAAAAGACTAATAGCACCACCCAAAAGTACTGATAGCCCCGCCTTAAATGACTAATAGCACCACCCTAAAGGACTGATAGCCCCGCCTTAAATGACTAATAGCACCACCCTAAAGGATTGATAGCCCCACCTTAAGACTAATAGCACCACCCTAAATGACTGATAACCCCGCCTAAAAAGACTAATAGCACCACCATAAAGGACTGATAACCCCGCCTTAAAAGACTAATAGCACCACCCCAAAGGACTGATAACCCCGCCTAAAAAGACTAATAGCACCACCCTAAAGGACTGATAACCCCGCCTTAAAAGACTAATAGCACCACCTTAAAGTACTGATAGCCCCGCCTTAAAAGACTAATAGCACCACCCTAAAGGACTGATAACCCCACCTTAAATTACTAATAGCTCCACCCTAAAGTACTTATAGTACCACCCTAAAGGACTGATAGCCCCGCCCTACATGACTAATAGCCAGTGGCCTAGCATTTGGTCACCCCCCTCTCAACCCCCAACCCCCGTCAACAATTTGCGCGATCACAACTCACCTCAGCCTTAACAGCCGGCAAAATAAGTTATTCACGTGATCACCAAGCACACACAACCCTCATCACCTCGCGCGATCATACCCACCCCCAACAACCGTGCTTCACTTCGTGCGTTCAGTGCGTTTTCATTTCATTCAGACTTTAACGATATTGTGGTTCATAAACTGCTAAATATTTAATTAGAAAAAATAAGTAAATTAATAATTAAAAAGGGCGTGGTAGCGTGGAGAGTCACGTGTCACCGGCGTGCTCTTCATCAGGCGCGAGCAGGTAACACGTGCCGGTGTTTTTCTGCGCGCGCACGGCTCGGGACAGGTTTGTGTTCTTCTTCAGGAGCTTTGAGCATCATCATCTTCATCAGTGTGTGAGGATGGTGAGTGTGGTGCAGTGTTTAATGTCGCGGCTGCTGTGGCCGCTGTGGCGCCGCGCGCAGGAGGAGGAGCAGCGGCTGCGGGAGGATCTGATGCCCGACGGTCAGTGCGCGGAGCCCGCCTAAGGGGAGCAGGGAGAGACGGGGGTCTGGAGAGTCTGAGCTGACAGAGTGTTTGTTTGTTTGTTTCTTTCTTTCTTCTTTGTGTGTGTGTTTGTTTGTTTGTGTGTTTTTTGTGTGTTTTTATTTGTGGGTGTGTGTTATTTTGTTTGTTTGTGTGTTTTTGTTTGTGTGTGTGTCTACGTTTTGTGTTTATGTATGTATGTATGTATGTATGTATGTATGTATGCAAGTGTGTGTGTATGTGTGTGTGTGTGTGTGTGTGTGTGTGTGTGTGTGTGTGTGTGTTTCTGTCTGTCTGTGTTTGTGTATGTCTGTCTATGGTGTGTGTGTGTGTGTGTCTGTTTTTTGCTGGCACCTGTGTTGTTTGTGTATGTATGTGTGTGTCTGTCTGTGGGTGTGTGGATTTGTTTGTGTGTTTGTTTGTCTGTGTGTCTGTGGTGTTTGTTTGTGTATGTGTGTTTTGTATGTGTGTGTCTGTCTGTGATGTGAAATGATATGTGTGTTTCTTTGTCTCTGTATGTTTGCGTGTGTGTGTGTGTCTGTCTGTGGTGTGTGTGTCTGTTGTGTTTGTTTTTGTTTGTGTGTTTGTGTCTCTCTGTGCGGTGTGTATTGCAGGTGTGGCCCAGATTCGGCAGGTGCGCACAGGTGTAGTGACTCACCTGTGTGTGGATTATGGTCTGATCGATCACTCGGTGTTCTTCAGTCCGACTGCAGTGTTAGGAGGAGCAGCGCTGGCGGTGGGAGACACGGTGCAGGCGCTGGCGGTGCGGGACGGGGAACACGGACAATGGAGAGCCATACGGGTGAACACACACACACACGCACGCACACACACACACACACACACACACACACACACACACACACACATGTTACACAGCACTCCATGACTGATAATTCAAATCTCCGCCCTGCGCGCCTCGCGTGTTAACCGCCTGCTGCCTCTTCTGTTTTTGCCGTTGCGCTCTGTTCGCCTTCAGTAGGAATTTCGTGTCTGTCTCATCGTCTTCATTCTCCAATCAAATGAAAGCAGAGGCGGGGTTTCCGCAGTGTTTGTGTTGTCATGACGACTATAGAGACTTTTAAAGATGGAGGAGGGACTAGCGGTCGCTGTTTTTAGTTATCTGGAGCTGTATGACTTCAAGTCCTGAATATCACAATATAGCTGCGACTGAAATCGGCTACTACTCTGTAAAGTGTAGATGGGATACGCGGCCGGCCGGAACTGCGATATGCACATCAATATAGCCGCATTTTTTATGACGCTGTATAATAATAGTTAATATGTTTACAGTACTGTGACGGATGGGTTTAGGGTCGGGGTGGAGTAGACGTTAAAAAATACAATTTATTGGGTATTTAATACACAACATTAATAATACTCGGTACAACTACTGTTTTTACGTTACTGTGACGGTTAGGTTTAGGGTTGGGGTGGGACTAGACGTTAATAATATACAATAAATGAGAAATTTAATAAATAATATAAAAAATTCTTCTTACGGCCGCAACCTTATCCTTTATAGCCACAACCCTACTACTCGCTAGGCACTGCATTTGAATTTAAACGTACTACTCGGCTGCTAGACGAATGCGTTCTATACAGTACGGAGGGAACTCCATACATCTGCCATTTTGTCATGGTCACGTGATCTACCTGCGACATTTGCGTCACTTCAGGAACTCAATTCAGGAATTCTCTCGCGGTTCATCATGGGATAGCGTAGCATCCATTTGATGCGCACTTTAGAATCTCGATGAAAGTAGTGTGTCATCCAGGTACTTCTTGGAATCTGTTTATCGAATTCTTTGAATTCGTTCATACTACTCGACTCGCATTCTGATTTTAGCGTACTATATAGTATGCAAGTATGTGATTTCGAACGCAGCTTATAATTAAATATTACAATTCTAACAATATCAGTTGTTGCTAGGGTAACAGAATTGCTAAGTTGTCAACATTGTTTTGTTTGTCTGCTTGCAGGTGGAGCGGGACAAGGACTCGTGGGAGAGCAGCCAATCAGAGTCCGACAATCAGGACAAACTGCGCACTCTGATTGGAACAGTGACGTCATGTGATCAAGATGGTGGATATATAAACCAGACAACGTACTTCCCTCGATCGGCTCTGTGTGAAGGTTTGGTGAAACGTTATTGAAAATGGAGGCGTGGTTCTCTAATTGATCTCTGATTGGTCCATTAGGAGTATTGCATACTGTTCTCTAATTAGTCGAGCCTTGATTGCATGCCCAGATGCTGGCAAGATGAATTAGTGATCAGAAGTTTGGGTCATTTTACAGCCTCTGGCGAACAAATCGTTATTCATGAAAGTAGTTTTGTTTAATTTGCCAAAATATCATCAAAGTGTTGAGTTCCTTCCAAACCATCTAGAACCGGCACAAACACGATCACACTACTAACAAGTCGGAGTTAGAAGGCTGTAAAAAGCGAATAGAATATTTAGCACACAGATAATGTTCTCCAGCTCTCTGAAGCTGACCCTTTCAGCCTTTGATCCTAATTGTGGCATTTTGGTGACTGTCGCTTTAAATGCAAATGAGCTCTTTTCAGAAGAGGGCGGAGCTACAGATGCCTGATGGTCACCATAGATGCAGATTCAAAACTCTATAATGGCTAATGGACAGACGGCTGCTTCTCACTCAGGGCTGCTGTTTATGCTAATGAGATGGAGAGATGGGCACTAGTGGGCGGGGCTTTCTCCCTCTGATGACGCGTACAAAAGGACAATGTCAATCAAAGTGTTTCTGCAGACTGATTTCATCACGCCTGATTAGAACAAACACAACTCAGAACTGATGATCATTGGAGACACACACACACACACACACACAATACTGGGGTTAAACCCTGCATAACAGTGAGTTTTGCATAGTAAGTGCCCATACCTCACTGAGTCTTGATGTGTGTGTGTGTGTGTGTGTCAGGGTTCGAGCCGATGAAGGGTGACTGGGTCACAGCTCATTATGTGGTGTGTCCGGTGGAGTGGAGCAGTGAAGCGAAGGCGGTTTCTCCTCTCCGCTATCGCCGCATGGACGGGGTCAGTCAAACACACACACACACACACACACACACACACACGCACACACACACACACTGTCATATCAGTGCGTAAACCATATATTGCGCAGCTCTAATGTGCAGTGTGTGCAGTCGACAGGATTAAAGTTGTTCTAGTTAAACTTGTCCTGTTGTGTGTGTGTGTGTGTGTGTGTGTCAGGTGAGCGTGACGTGTGTGCTGAGTAAAACTGGTGTGGTGGAGGACAGCGTGTTCTTCAATCTGGACTCTCTGATCGTCCCGCCGGGCTTCAGGCCAACTCGAGGAGATCTGGTCAATCTGGTGGTCCTGGAGAGCAGTCAGTCTCTGTACAGCTGGAGAGCGCTGTGTATGACGCCGCTGCAGCGCAGGTCACACACACACGCGCACACACACACACACACACACACGCATCAACATATGTTGTATGTGAATATATATGTATATGTGTGTGTGTGTGTGTGTGTGTGTGTGTGTCCAGCAGTGCTCAGTGTTCAGAGCAGAAGGAGCCAGACGCTGATCTTCAGGCTTTGCTGCAGGAGAAAGGAGGCCTGCAGGTCAGCCAGCAGAACCAGAGTGTGTGTCTGCTAATGGGAGACTGCAGTGAGCTGCTCATCTGGGTGCAGTGAGTACACACACACACACACACAACCACGGCCAGCGGTGTGTGCAGGAGGATATTCATTCAGCAGTCTGAAACTAGCAGATCTACGACACACACATTTCTTGTTTGTGTGTGCATGCATTTGTGTGTGTGCATGGTTGTCTACATTTTGGTGCATGTGTGCATGCCTGTGTGAGTGTGTTTTTCCCATGTGTGTGTGCGCGCATGTTCGTTTTTGTGTGTGCTTGCATATGTTTATGTGTGTGTGTGTTCTCGTGCAACAGGAACTGTGGCTCTGAGCGTCAGCAGCTGCAGCGGTGTGTCTGTGCAGGATGGGACTCGGCTCAGCAGTTCAGCGTCCGCTCCGTCAGCAGGTGTGAGGATGGAGGAACTGAAGCTCCACCTGTGCGGATGCTGGAGGAGCCGCTGGACATCCACCCTGGACAGAAGATGTGTGTGTGCGTCTGCTGCACTGCAAAGTGAGCATCTGCACGACTTTACTCGCTCAGAGAGGAAGCGCTTTAGAGACTTCCTGCGGTCTTCAAAATAAAAGCCTGACAGTTGATCATGGAGAATGATGATGCTTAATAAGTTCATCTTTATTTATATTGCACTTTCCAAAGCAGCCTCACAGAGGAAGTGTGCTGTTATATTAGTCTAAATCAGAACGAGTATGGTTTATATACTTGCATCTTGTTTTAATAAACACATCTTCAGTCATATCACACGTTTAAAGTACATTATGTTGCGTTTATTCTGATTCAGCTGTTATCTGCGTTATTTTACAGTTGCAGGAAAACAATTAATCAAAGTAAACTCTTATTTTTTACTAGTATTTTTGCACTGTAATTAAAAGTTGTCTTTATTTTATTGCATAATTACCACAAATGATTTTGTTAAAGTAAAACTAACTAAAATAATGCCATAAAATGACTGAAATCCTCCTTTTCTCGCCCGCTGACTGCTGTTATTTATTTATTTGGGATATTTTTATTGCACAATGCAGACCAGACTATTGTTTGACTAGTTTAACGGTTCTGCTTGCACTTCTGGATGTTTTAAATTCGTTGCATGATTTAAATATTTGCTTGTGTGTGTGTGTGTGTGTGTGTGTGTGTGTGTAGGACTCTGGGCCGCTCCTCTGAGCTGCTGCTCCTGCACTTCTCCTCCTTCACCATCGGGCGGCGTCTGGAGCTGTCCGTCAGCAGTGTGGAGGAGCAGCTCCTCACTCCCAGCATGCCCTACTGCTCTCCGTCCGCTCCCGCGCAGCTGCCGCAGCCCCTGCAGGTGCTCACGGTCTCGGCCCCGCCCACGCCGCTCAGGTCTGATTTATTAGTGCTGCTGTCTGCAAGAGTCATGAGCAGGTTTTAAAGTCAGGAGTTTCTCTCTGAAGTCGACAGGACTGTTGGTTTGTGTTTTATTTCTGACAGACTCACGAGGCGGCATCTTCCAAACTTCCTGGGGAACTACGGCGTCCCGCAGGCGCTCCGGGAGTGTGTGGAGGCCCAGAAGGATGTGCTGGTGGTCCAGCCTGCTCTGGCCGAGGTCAAACCCTAAAATTACTTTATTTATTTATTTTTTCAAAACAGTTCAGAACAAAACAACAACAATAAAAAAAATAACATTTTTAAAGGAACAGAAGAGACTTGCAATACAAGTGTCAAAGGTCACCGAATACAATCTTATTTACATTCGTATTTATTGTTGATCAAATGTTGCCATATAAAATTTAGTTACACATCAACAGGCTACAGGTGTATATAAATAAAATCACCACAATAAAATCAGAACAATGCATTTCTTCTCAACCATTTACCCCAGTGTGCAGAAATTGTATAGGCTTGTTGTCTCAAGGAAAGTGTCAGTACTTCCATGTCATGCAGCCCTTTTACAATATCATACCATTCGCCTACAGATGGAGGATCTTCCTTGAGCCGTTTCTTTGTTATTGCCTTTTGGCTTGTTGTTAGTAGTATGTTAAGAAGGTATGCATTAATTTTGGTGTTTCTGAAGAGTAAATTCCCAGGTATATAGGAATTTTGAAGCTTTAATGAATATGAAAACACAGGCATGAATTAATATCGACCTTTGCGTAAACACAATAGTATCTGACTTTTTTAGCATGTTTTTGCTCCAGGAATATGACCGTAAGAGCTGAGAGATACGACACTGTGCATGAACACTAATATTCAGCTTATTCTACATGTGTTTGTTGCCTCATTACAAACATGAACAGCAAATCTAACAAAAGACGCAGGTAAACCTCCTCTGGGTGTTGCACAACATGAGTTTCTGTCCTGTTTCTAGTCCAAATATCTACAAACTCTTAAATCAAGTAGCTTTTTCTGCTTGAGTACAAAATATAGTGCTGTTTTCAGAAATAATGAGTCTAAATAAAGCGAGTTTCTCCTTAAAACAAGCCAAATAATCTGACAATGGGAGAGGAAATGGATCTTGTTTTCGCATGATCTTATGTCAAAATGAAAACAAGATGATGTTTCCTCTCCCATTAGCAGATTATTTAGCTTGTTGTTGTTAGTAGATCTTATTATTGCACAATTATCCAGGTTTTTTTGGGCTAAAATAATTGGAAATCACCCAGCATGTGAGTTTGTAGTCAGCGGGCGATGCTGTTTTGTCCACCAGGGGGCGCTCCCATAATGCTTTGTCGCATGAAAGCACCACTGTGTGTTGATTGTGGTGTGTTTGCGCAGGCGTCGAGTTTGCGGACGATGCTGCCGCGTTTCTCTGCTCTGCTGTGGCTGGAGGAGCTGCAGGCCGAGAGGGAGATCCGGGAGTTCAGCCTCACCGGCGCCATCCTCAGGAGAGGAGCGGTGTACTTACACCTGGAGGTGCCGGGACTGGCAGAGGGACGGCCCAGCCTCTTCATCGGTCAGCAGAATCACTTAGTAAAATAAAAAAAAATACATATACTTTTGATCAAATATTCCCCAAATGATGTTGAACAGATTGAGGAGATGTGCACAGTATTCCCTCTAATATTAGTTCTCATGGAGAGAGTCTGATTTGTTTTATTTGGGCTAGAATAAAAGCAGTTTTAGAGTCATGTTAAGGGCAATATTATTAGCTCCTTCAGCAATATTAGTTTTGGATTGTCTATTATGTTTAGAAATGTGTTGATCTTCTCTTTCTGATACAGGGTGGCTAATAATAAGTCTGTAATGAGTAAGTCATGAGTCAAAGTTACACCGTTGCACATCAGAAGTGTTCAGGTGGTTTTGGCATGCTCTCTTTCTAACAAAATCCCCCCTGTTGAGTCTGTGGCTCAATATAATGTGCTGTCGCTTTAAATCTGATTGATGCTTTAACTTGTGTACTCATTCATCCATGCCTGGTGTTTGTGCATTGGTGTGCAAACTCAAATTAGCCCTCTTTGTTGAGTTCCAAGGTGTCAGATTGGTCATTTTAACAATCATCCTCAATAATCTACTGTTTTAGATGATATAATGTTTAATAATCATGCACAATAATCCTCTCCATCAAGGCTGAGTGTGTTTCTGGCTTGTTTTGTAGGTGATAAAGTGGTCCTGAAGAAGCCGTGCAGTGGAGGAGTGGTGATCGAGTATATCGCGTACGTCACAGAGGTACAGGCTGCTCGCTGCTGCTTCAGTCTTTTACTTTAGGAAGGCAGTTGTGTGTTTGTTTTCTACTGCTGTAGTGTTGAGCTGATTTTGTGCTTGCGTATGCTGGAATATACAGCCGAAACACATCCAGCACTCACTGCTCACTGTTTTGTTTTTGTTTTGTTCCTCATGACCTGTGATTGACAGCTGTCAGTCATGGCGTGTAATAATCGGTTTATTGTGTGGAGAATTAACTAAATAAGATCACTCATCATCACTATAGTGAACATTTGCTTGTCTTTGTTGAGGAATACAGAGACTAACCTGCATATGAATGCCAGTTGAAATATTGATTATGTTCAGAGGAACTGAACTGAATCTTTGTGTGTGCGCATGTTTGATTGACAGCTGTCAGTCATGTTCTGTTTGTTGATTGCCGACTGGCTGGCAGGATGTGTGTGTGTGTGTGTGTGTGTGTGTGTGTGTTGATATCGGTCAATCATGATCTGTGTGTTGATAGCTGTCAATAATGATCTGTGCTTGATTGACAGCTGTCCGTTGTGTGTGTGTGTGTGTGTGCAGATCTCGGATGAGGATGTGAGTTTGCGTGTGAATGCAGAGTTTCAGAGCAGTTATCTGGGAGAGCCTCTGGATGTGGAGTTCAGCTTCAACAGGTGCTGCTCTCCTTCATCATCATCATAATCATCATCACTCTAATAATGAGATTAACATCACTGCTGTCCCTCTGTGCGCAGGCTGACCATGAGGAGATGCCACTGCGCTCTGGAGCAAAGCAAACACTTTGGAGAGAACAGTAAGGCACTGCAGTGTGCATGTTGTGTGGTGTCTGTCATCAGAGAGAGAGGGGACAGGGTGTGTTTCTGCAGGTGCTTTGTCAAACTGAGTGTGTTTGTGGCTGTGCTCTAGTGTTGTGTTGTGTAGCAGTAGTTGAGTGTGTGTGTGTGTGTTCTCTTGTGTTGAGTTTTATTTCCCAGCATGCTCCAGCTGCAGGCGCCTCAGTGGAGCGGAGAGTGGGGTCCGCAAGAGGAGCAGGACGAGGAGCTGAAGGTGAACACACACACACACACACACACACACACACAGAGGTTAGAGTGTGACTGTTGATTTGTAAAAAGGTTTGCAGTCTTAAACCAAACACACAGGTAATCTTCCTAAAAGACTCGCTGTTGTGTGTGTGTGTGTGTTTTGTGTGTGTGTGTGCTGAGAAATGGAGACAACTGTTCTTTTAAAAGAGGCTGCACTCATTTAAGGTGTGTGTGTTAATTCATGTTTAGTAGGAAGCTCTACAATATTATATTAGTGCATATACATTAGATTAGTCAGTGCTAAAGCTGAATCTGGAGCTGATCTAACAAAATAACTTACAATAACAGTCCAAAAACTAGCACAGCTAAATTTATGTCATAGAAAAATATTAAATACACATTTAATAAAGAGGAAAAATAAGGAGAAGCAAAAACATGAAGGATTTAGTGAATTTTGTAGGTTGTAATTTATTCTGCTTGAATTTAATTGTATTATCTTTCAATTTCTCTATGTTTGGTGACTGAAATATTATTTTAATAAATATATTTGTTTAATAAATCTGTTCTGTTTAAATGCACCAAAATACACCGACTGAACTCACTGAGTAATGGAGGAACATTCATCTTCAAAATGGGCTGCACTATTATGCTGAGCACTGTATGGCAACACACACACACACACACACACACACACACACACACATACATATATATATATGATTATCTTTTGTGTGTGTGTTCAGGATGGTGAGCAGACTCAGACAGTGACGGGCTCAGCGCTGACTGCAGAGATGGTGTCTGTGGCCACACAAACCAAAACAGGTAATCCTGAAAATGACGAGTGAAGTATGTTATTGTCATGATTAAGTTCAGCCTCTGGTGTTAATTATAAATAAGAACCTCTGATTGGGAAATTCTAACATTTTCAAAACCGGTCATGTTGATCGTTGACCCGTTTAGGGGTTTTCTGAAGGCCGATGGCGATATCTTGGAAAGCAGGATGGTCAATCATGTGTAATCAAACTCCTGCATTAAACACAGTGACTATCAACTGCTGTAGAGAGATGTGCTGTTCTCAGTGCCATCAAAATAAAAGTCCCCCTCAAAGATATAGGCCAAACTGAAATGTAACGGAGATGTGTATCATCTCCACACGTCTGTGTTTTGTTTGCAGGCCAGTAGTGTCAGCTTGTGTATAATTTGTCATGTGTTGTAAGATGCGTCTCCGCTGTTCATACCTGTCAACATTGGGATGTGAAAATAAGGGATATGCACACATTAATAAGGGATCACATCCCCCCCCCCCCTACTAAAAATCCCCAAATTACTAAATATGTTCATTTTTAGCTGTTTCATTGTAAATAAATAGTTAAATATTCAGTAATATGTTTTAAAATAAATATTATTAACAAAAGAAAAATAAATATATACATCAGCGAACAGTTCAGCTTATTTAATCAATAGCTAATACAGGCCCGGCGCCAGGAAGTCAAAACTGAGGGGGCACTTTAAATCCATAGGGGGGCACTAGACCTGGTGACTGATTTTGGTCTCTTGTTTCTTTCATTTAGGCTATTTATTCGCATTTATTATTACTTTGCATTACTGCCTAAGTTACTGACCTAGGGCAGTAATATAGGCTACGTTTTAATAGTAATAACAATACGCAGTTTCGCTATTACGAATTTTATTAACGATGGTAATGCATACCGCTTATTAATGCAGACGGATGATGGCTTCAGTGCCAAACGAGTTCTTTAAATCATATGTTATTCTCCTTATTTCCGTTTTATTTCAAATAACAGCCCTATGAATGTTTAAAGTTTTAGGTAAAGACGTCAAATTATGCCCACATGCAAGCTGACCCACGATCAGACAATTCATTTAACCGGTAAATAAATATAGTGAAATCAGCTTAACCGAGTCATCACGCTTCACAACCAACATCAGTGTTGGGGAAAAGCTAAATGTGACAATCTAATGTCATTCAAAACAATTACTTAGTTACATTTTAAGGCATTAGTGTAGCCAGAAAAATACCTAAAAAAGATACAAAAATTCACAGTTATTACCGTGAAAATTGGTTAAATTTTTATATTCTATATAACTTTTTTTTCATCATTTTAAATGTAAAAACAAAGATTTGTCTAAGGCTATTATAAATGTGCTTTTTTCGTGATATTGTAAACCATCATAAACCATATGTACCATAGTTTCTAGGCCTACCCGTCATTTTATTTATTAATTATTTTATTTATTAGGCCTTTTTTAATAGCTTGTTTTCAGGTTATTTTCATTTTAGGGCCATGAGCTAAGTCAAAACAAACTCGATATGTTGTATTTTAGCTCTTAAAACAGATCTACAATATATTTTATGTTGTTTAATTTTGCATGAGCAAATAGCAGTATAGCCTAAGTTACATATTTTTAAAAGATTATCATTCTGCCTACCTGCAGCGCACGAAATTTCTCGGTTGATCCGCGGTAAATCCACTTAAGCACTATACCTATTCCATTTATAACACTGCAAACTTGACTTCGCAGGCCGATCATCTTTAAACGCAAAATGCATTTATTATGTGTTATACCTTGACTGCAGTTGCATAATGGGATGTTTCTCTACGCAACTATAAAAGTGCACTTTTCAGCAAACTGAAAGCAAACATTCAAAGGGTTCTGCGTTTTGTCAATTTTAGCTTAATTGTAATATTAATAATAATATTAATAAATAAATTAAAATATTATTTATAGTGTAGCCTACTGTGGGTTTGTGCAGTAAATTATTTATTTTTATTAAAACATTTTTATTAGGCTATATCTTCCCGAATAACTAATAAATGACTGGCAGTTGCGTCTCTGCTAAAATTAATTTAACAGCAAATTTCTTATGTGTTTTTTCCTTTTAGAGCTCAAGAGAGTTGTGTTTAAATAATTAGTTAACCAAAACATGTAATGAATTAAGCTGCTCCTATCATGTCACCCATTTTCTCCCTTGTGAGTTGAGTGCGCCTCCATCGCCGTGTGCGCGTTTTAAAGGCTATTTACGGGCGCACCAGACCTGACGCGGGGACCGGATCTCTGGACTATAGGACTAGCTTTAACCTCACCATTTTCATAATTTAATTGCTATGTCATATATTTTAAAATATTTAAATGTGTGTTCTGAAGGTTGGAAGGACGGGAGTGTTAATAATTAATGACAGAAAGAATTTTCAGTTTGAGTGAACAATCCCTTATAAAAACTGGGGGGGGCACAAACTCTGTCTGAGGGGGCAATGCCACCCTTTGCCCCCCCGTAGCGCCGGGCCTGAGCTAATATAATGACAGAATCAAGCTATCAAATCTCATTATCTGTTTCTCCACTGTATAACTCACACATTCTGATTAAAGAGCAACGAATGAATCTCGCATTTAATAAGATTTTTTTTCCACATTAAATAAGAGGTGTCACTTTAAAAATGCACACATCTAATGTTATAATGAAAGCATTCGACTGCTTTCCTAACCTTTTATGCTCATTTAAGACGAAATTAGTTGTGTTTGGAAAAAAAACCCACCAAGATCGACATCCTTATATGTTATTATTATTAATAATGTGTGTATGTCTGTTTAAACACGCACGCAAAAGCCAGACTTTCTCTCTGCTTTAAATGGCGTGTGCAGAATCCAGGAAGCAGCGTCTGTTTATCAGTATGGAGAGCGTCAGCTGACAGTCACGCACTGCTATATCACTGTTTGGAGGATTGTATAGGATGGGTGACGGCACCTGTAATCTATAGGAAATGGAATCACACTGTTTAATATTTATTTATAAATGTTTTCATTCTGAAACAGAGCGAAAGCACAGAAGACTCACATTTTAGAGCAAGGGGCGACCCCTGGTGGTTCGGTGGTATGGGTTGCGTAGTAGGATGCTCGGCTGTTAGCAAACACTTGAGCAGCAGCACTGCCACACTCATGTGGAGGTTTGCTGTTGGCTTTCTACTTGCGTGTGTTTTCTTCAGCTGCAGTGCATTGAGCCCTCTCAGCTCAGCCAATGGGAGTTAATCGTGTGTGTGTGTGTGTGTGTGTGTGTGTGTGTGTGTGTGTGTGTGTGTGTGTGTGTGTGTGTGTGTGTGTGTGTGTGTGTGTGTGTGTGTGTGTGTGTGTGTGTGTGTGTGTGTGTGTGTGTGTGTGTGTGTGTGTGTGTGTGTGTGTGTGTGTGTGTGTGTGTGTGTGTGTGTGTGTGTGTGTGTGTGTGTGTGTGTGTTCAGATCTGAGTGTGACAGAAAAGCGCATCCCGAACCCAGGTCAGTTCTTCAACCCGGATCTGAACGCGGCGCAGAAGCAGGCCGTCAGACGCATCCTGAGCGGAGAGAGTCGACCCACACCGTATGTGCTGTTCGGACCGCCCGGCACCGGCAAGACCATCACACTCATAGAGGCCATCCTGCAGGTCATCACACACACACACACACACACACACACACTGCAGTCATACAGCACATTTACACTGCAGTTACTCCTGTAGA